>NC_064826.1:95728787-96031818 GCF_024166365.1 Elephas maximus indicus | reverse complement strand
TAAGGATGCTAATAGTACCTTCCTTATAAAGTTGTTGTGAGATTAAAAAAGACTATCCATGGAAGTTCCTAGAATAATGGGTGGTTTATAGAAGGTGCTCAATATATATTGGTTATTATGTTAATAATAAATTCTGTTTTATAACCTTCACTCAACAATATTCAAAGAAATCTATAATCACCAATTGTTCACTGAAGAAATGCATAAAAGAAACACAAGTGGGGCTCTTCCACTTAGTTTCTTCGGTCTTAATTTCTTAACACTCATCTTCTAAATCAGAGCTTCTTAGCCTTGTCCATTACAGAAAAGTCATTAATTAAAAAACAAAAACATTCATATCAGCTTATGACCCAAAAGGAATCAAGCTTAATTGAACTTTCCAGCCCAGGCAAACTTTGGAAAGGATGTAACTGACACACGAGATGGAGAATGTGGACTTGGAGATACCAACTAGCCTGTGTGCTCCCAAAGCAATGTGCTGAGGGAAGTCACCTCTCTGTTCTTTAAAGTCTCGAACTTACACTTTCATCTGATGAACTTTGGTTTATTTGACTGTTAAAAAAAAAAGTCTAAATTTTCTCCTTAGAGGAGATTTGTAACTTGGATATTTCCAATTCATTCATTTTATTTTGGGAGTGGAGGTGGAAGTAAAAATGTACTGATTCTCTTATTCTTCATTTAGCAAAGAATGGGTCAGTACTGTCTACAAAAACAAACAAACCCATTGCCGTTGAGTCGAGTCTGACTCATAGCTACCCCAAAGGAAAGAGTAGAACTTCCCCAGTTTCCAAAGAGTAGCTGGTGGATTCAAAGTGCTGACCTTTTGGTTAGCAGTTGTAGCTCTTAACCACTACACCACCAGGGTTTCCAGTACTGTTTACAGTAATAGAAAATTTAATAAATTTTAATAAATTAAAAAGATGGATGCCAGATAAAAATAACAACTTCTCAAATAATAAGAAAGAAGAACACACTGGGGGTGTGGGGGCAGAAAATGAATCATTTATCGAAAGATAAAATAGTTGAAGGAAAATTTGGTAAAAAGTAAAATAGTAGAGTTCTAAGACCAAACATGAATAAACTCACATATTCAAAGAAGACTCTCAAATTGAATCATGAAGCAATACATGAATATATACTGAACATAAAAGGCATATCTAAATGAAATGACTCTAAAAAGACAAACTTATAAAAATAAGCAAAGGCCTACAGAAGACAGAGATGGAGAGAAGGAAAAGACCCACATCTTTTCTTTTTTTTTCAGTTGCGCTTAAGTGAAAGTTTACAAATCAAGTCAGTTTCTCGTACAAAAATTTATGTACACCTTGCTGTGTATTCTAGTTGCTCTCACCCTTAATGAGTCAGCATACTGCTACTCTCCACCTTGTATTCCCTGTGTCCATTCAGTCAACTTCTGTCCCTCTCTGCCTTCTCATCTTCCCTCTAGACGGAAGCTGCCCACATAGTCTCGTGTGCCTATGTGGCCCAAGGCACTCACTCTTCACCAGCATCGTTTTCTTATAGTCCAGTCTAATACCTGTCTAAAGAGTTGGCTTTGGGAATGGTTCCTGTCTCGGGCTAACAGAAGGTCTGGGGACCATGACCTCTGGGGTCCTTCTAGTCTCAAACTATTAAAAATAAATAAATAAATAAGTCTGGTCTTTTTATGAGATTTGAGTTCTGCATCCCACTGGTGTCCTTCTCCATCAGGGATTCTCTGTTTTGTTCCCTGTCAGGGCAGTCATCAGTAGTAGCCAGGTGCCATCTAGTCCTTCTAGTTTCAGGCTGATGTCATCTGTGATTTATGTGGCCCTTTCTGTCTCTTGAGCTCATAATTACCTTATGTCTTTGGTGTTCTTCATTCTCCTTTGCTCCAGTTGGGTTGAGACCAATTGATGCATCTTAGATGGCCACTTGCTTGTGTTTAAGACCCGAGACGCCACTCACCAAAGTGAAGACCCACATCTTAACAATTTATAAGTTTGAATTCAAATCAAAAGCACTGAACGAGCAAAAGAGTACTTTGTAAAGGTAAAGATTATAATCCATAATAAAAATCTAACACTCTTAGATATCCTTGCACCAAAGAACTAAGAATCAACCTTCATAGAGTAAAATATGCAGGAAATACAAGCATAAATAAGCAGTGACTCATGATCATATGGAGAGTTTAATATACCTTTCTAAGTCCACAACAGTTCATCTAGGTTTAAAAAATGTAAGGAGAGAGGCAGAACCAACACAGTGCCTTAGGCAGCCATATAATGCTGTCCTTCTGCAGCAAAGGCCCAATATAATCACATGAATAAAACAGATACAAATGTCAGTCCTGGAACCCTAAGCATCAAATGAAAGGATAAAGAACTAGATCAAGCACTGAATGGAAGAAGAAATGGTTAGAAAGCAGAAAATGAGGAGTGGAGGTCCCCTGCCAACTAACATGGCACAATGTCGCCATATTGGCAAACAACCAGCAACAACACTGGACAGGGAGCATGGGAAGGCAAATTCATGGAGCTCCCAACAGGAGACAGAGCACCCGGTAACCAGAGAAATATGCATTCTCACCCCTTACTCTTCTGCCTCATATGCCACCTCCTCACCTTTCCACCAGCCCTTGATGCACTGCCATGGCTAGAGAGCCACCAGCACACCAGTCTGCCACTACCCTGGGTCCACCCTACCCCCGCCTGCAGGCCCCCACCATGCAGCCATCTGATTTTTAAATTATTATTTTTAGTTTTCTTTCTTTCTGTTTCTTACCTAGCCTGGTACACCACCTCCCTCCCCTTCACATTGGGCCCCAGGTCTGACCCAACTGTACCTGGCAGCTACTGATGGGCTGTTAGGTTGTTGTTAGGTGCCATAGAGTCAGCTCCAATGCATAGCGACTGTATGCACAGCAGAACGAAACACTGCCTGGTCCTGCGCCATCCTTACAATTGTTGTTATGCTTGAGCTCATTGTTGCAACCACTGTATCAACCCACTCCCTTGAGGGTCTTCATCTTTTCTGCTGACCCCGTACTTTGCCAAGCATGATGTCCTTCTCCAGGGACTGGTCCCTCCTGACAACATGTCCAAAGTATGTAAGACACAGTCTTGCCATCCTTGCTTCTAAGGAGCATTCTGGTTGCTATTCTTCCAAGGCAGATTTGTTTGTTCTTTTGGCAGTCCATGGTATATTTGATATTCTTCGCCAACGCCACAATTCAAAGATATCAATTCTTCTTCGGTTTTCCTTATTCATTGTCCAGCTTTCACATGCATATGATACGATTGAAAATACCATGGCTTGGGTCAGTCAGGCACATCTTAGTCTTCAAGGTGAGGTTTTTGCTTTTCAACACTTTAAAGAGGTCCTTTGCAGCAGATTCACCCAATGCAATGTGTCATTTGATTTCTTGACTGCCGCTTACACGGCTGTTCATTGTGGATATGAGTAAAATGAAATCCTCGACAGCTGCAATCTTTCCTCCATTTATCATGATGTTGCTCACTGGTCCAGCTGTGAGGATTTTTGTTACCTTTATGTTGAGGTACAATCCATACTGAAGGCTGTGGTCTCTGATGTTCATTAGTAACTGCTTAAAGTGCTCTTCACTTTCAGCAATCAACGTTGTGTCATCTGTATAACGCGGGTTGTTAATGAGTCTTCCTCCAATCTTGATGCCCCATTCTTCTTCATATAGTCCAGCTTCTCAGATTATTTCCTCAGCATATAGATTGAATAAGTATGGTGCAAGGATACAACCATGATGCACACCTTTCCTGACTTTAAACCAATCAGTATCCCCTTGTTCTGTCCAAACAACTGCCCCTTGATCTATGTGAAGGTTCCTCACAAGCACAATTAAGTGTTCTGGAATTCCCATTCTTCGCAGTGTTATCCATAGTTTGTTATGATCCACAGAGTCGAATGCCTTTGCATAGTCAATAAAACACAAGAAAACATCCTTCTGGTATTCTCTGCTTTCAGCTAAGATTCATCTGACATCGGCAATGATATCCCTGGTTCCAAGTCCTCTTCCAAAACCAGCCTGAATTTCTGGCAGTTCCCTGTCGATACACTGCTGCAGCCACTTTTGAATGACCTTCAGCAAAATTTTGCTTGAGTGTGATATTAATGATATTGTTCTATAATTTCCATATTCGGTTGGATCACCTTTCTTGGGAATAGGCATAAATATGGATCTCTTCCAGTCAGTTGGCCAGGAAGCTGTCTTCCATATTTCTTGGCATGGATGATTGAGCACCTCCAGCGCTGAATCCGTTTGTTGAAATATCTCAGTTGATATTCTGTCAATTTCTGGATGGAGCCTTGTTTTTCACCAATGCCTTCAGAGCAGCTTGGACTTCTTCTTTCAGTACCATTGGTTCCTGATCATATGCTACCTCTTGAAATGGTTGAACATCGACTAATTATTTTTGGTGTAATGACTCTGTGTATTCCTTCCATCTTCTTTTGATACTTCCTGTGTCATTTAATATTATCCCCATAGAATCCTTCACTATTGCAGCTTGAGGTTTGAATTTTTTCCTCAGCTCTTTCACCTTGAGAAATGCCAAGTGTGTTCTTCTCTTTCCATTTTCTATCTCTAGCTCTTTGACATGTCATTATAATATTTTACTTTGTCTTCTCAAGCTGCCTTTTGAAATCTTCCATTCAGTTCTTTTACTTCAGCATTTCTTCCTTTTGCTTTAGCTGCTCGACATTTGTAAGTTTTAGAGTCTCCTCTGACATCCGTCTTGGTCTTTTCTTTCTTTCCTGTCTTTTCAATGACCTCTTTCTTTCTTCAAGTATGATGTCCTTGATGTCATTCCACAACTTCTCTGGTCTCAGGTTGCTAGTGCTCAATGCATCAAATCTATTGTTGAGATGATCTCTAAATTCAGGTGGGATATACTCAAGGTCATATTTTGGCTCTCGTGGATGTGCTCTGATTTTCTTCAGTTTCAGCTTGAACTTGCATATGAGCAATTGATGGTCTGTTCCACAGTCTACTACTGGCCTTGTTCTGACTGATGACATTGAGCTTTTCCATCATCTCTTTTCACAAATGTTGTCAGTTTGATTCCTGTGTGTTCCATCTGGTGAGGTCCATGTGTATAAATGTGTATAGTCACCATTTATTTTGGTAAAAGAAGGTATTTGCAGTGAAGAAGTCGTTGGACTTACAAAATTCTATCATTCAATCTCTGGCATTGTTTTTATCACCAAGGCCATATTTTCCAACTACCGATCCTTCTTTGTTTCCAACTTTCACATTCCAATCACCAGGAATTATTGATGCATCCTGATTGCATGTTTGATCAATTTCAGACTGCAGCAGCTGATAAAATTCTTCTATTTCTTCATCTTTGGCCTCAGTGGTTGACTGATGTGCTGTCCTCCCTTTTTTCTCTCTCTTTTTTTTCTATCTCCCTCTCACCTATTCCCATAGGCCACCTCCCCTCCTTTCTATCAAACCACACTGCACTGTCATGGTTAAAGCATCCCTGGTACCCAGGTCTACTGGCACACTGGGTCCACATGGCCCCTCCTCTCCCACTACTCAACTGGCTGCTGAATGGAGGGAAGTGAGCCTGTACCACTCCCTGTCCAACAAACTTGACCATCTGACAAGGGACTGAGAATGCTCCGACACCACTAAACCAACACTAGGAGACAGACATTAACTGCCCATCCCACCCTCAGCCACCTTGTTAAAACTATGAACAACGAAGTGGGCTTGTGCTGCCTGCTCCTGCTCTGCCCACGCTGACAAGGTGGTGAGAGCTATCGTGCTCACAGAGGAGCAAACAGCAAAGCATACTATGCCTGCCAGCCCTGACATATCAAAACAAAACAAAAAGTAAAGACCAAAACAAACAAGTATGCAATCAATAAATAAAGAAAATAATACCTTAATGTCTCAGAGACAGTAGACAATATCAAAACTTATAAAAAATCTGGACAGATGGTGCCAGCAAGTGACCAAAACAAGGATTCAGATACCCTTTTGGTAGAAGAAAAGGCAGTGGAACTACATCATATAGAATTCAAAAGACTAATACTAAGGACTCTCCAAGAGATTAGGAAAGAGATCAATACAAAAACAATACAGACAAAACAAGGGAAAAAATAGACAAGATCATGGAAAACACAGACAAAGCAATAGAATAATTCAGGAAAATAACACAGGAACAAAATGTCAAAATAAATAAACAATTAGAAATCATGCAAAAACAGCAACTACAAATACAAAAGACGAACAACAAAATCTTAGAAATGGACAACTCAATAGGAGGTTTTAGGAGCAAATTTTTTAAACATGGAAGACAAAATCAGCAAGATTGAAGACAAGTCCATGGACACCATTTTGTTTGGGGAGAAATCAGAGAAAAGAATAAAGAAAACTGAAGAAAACCTAAGAATTATGTGGGACACAATCAACAGTAAATATCTGTGTGTGATTGGAGTTTCAGAACAGGAGAAGGAAATGTAAAATACAGAGAAGATTGTTGAAGATTTGCTGGCAAAAATCTTTCCATATATCATCAAAAATGAAAAGCTGACTATCCAAGAAACTCAATGAACACCATATAGGATACACTCCAAAAGAAAGTCACCAGGACATAATATAATCCAATCCTGATGCCCTGTTCTTTTTCAGATAGTTTGATTCTCAGATTATTTGCTCAGCATACAGATTGAATAGGTATGGTGAAAGGATACAACCCTGACACACACCTTTCTTGACTTTAAACGGTGCAGTATCCCCTTGTTCTGTTCCAACAACTGCCTCTTGACCTGTGTACAGGTTCCTCATGAGCACGATTAAGTGTTCTGGAATTCCCATTCTTCTCAATGTTATCCATAATTTGTTATGATCCACATAGTTGAATACCTTTGCATAGTCAATAAAACACAGGTAAACATCTTTCTGGCATTCCCTGCTTTCAGCCAGGATCCATCTGACAGCAGTAATAATATCCCACATTCCACATCCTCTTCTGAATCTGGCTTGAATTTCTGCAGTTCCCTGCCAATGTACTGCTGCAATGACTTTTAAATGATCTTCAGCAAAATTTTACTTGTGTGTGATGTTAATGATATTGTTAGATAATTTCTACATTTAGTTGGATCACCTTTATCTGGAATAGGCATAAATATGGGTCTCTTCCAGTTGACTGTCCAGGTAGCTAGTTTCCAGATTTCTTGGCATAAACAAGTTAGAACTTCTAGCGCTGCATCCATTTGTTGAAACATCTCAATTGGTACTCTGTCAGTTCCTGGAGACTTGTTTTTCACCTATGTCTTCAGTCCAGTTTGTACTTCTTCCTTCAGTACCATTAGTCCTTGATCATATTCTACGTCCTGAAATGCAGTCTACAGATGTAATGCAATCCTGGTCCAAATACCAACAGCATTCTTTAACAGAACTGAAAAACTAATCACCAACTTTACATGGAAAGGAAGGAGACACGAGATACACAAAGCATTATTGAAAAAAAGAAAAAAGTAGAAGGCCTCATACTACCTGACCTCAGAAACTACTTTTCATCCATGGTAGTCAAAACAGCCTGGAACTGGTACAATGACAGAGACAGACCAATGGAACAGAATCCGCAAGCCAGACGTAAATCCATCCACCTATAGTCAGCTGATCTTTGGCAAAGGACCAAAGTCCATTAAATGGTGAAAAGGCAGTCTTTTAAATAAATGGTACTGGCAAAACTGGATATCCATCTGTAAAAAAATTAAACAGGACCCTTACCTCATGCCATATGCAAAAACTACCTCAAAATGAATCAAAGAGCTAAATATAAAACCTAAAATGCTAAAAATCATGGAAGAAAGAATAGCGGTATGCTAGGGAATAAAAAATACATGGCATAAATACAATACAAATATAACCAAAAATGCATAAACACCAGAAGATAAACTAGATAACTTGGAAAAAAAAAAACTTAGAGCTCCTTAAAATTAAACTCTTATGCTTATGAAAAGGCTTTACCACAAGAGTAGAAAGAGACTAGGAAAAATATTTGGCTACAACATATCTGTAAAATCTACAGAATACTTCAAAACCTCAACAACAAAAAGACAAAAAAAAAAAATTAAAAATGGGCAAAGGATATGAACAGACACTTCACCAAAGAAGACATTCAGGAGGTTAATAGGCTCATGAGGAATTGCTCTCGGACATTAGCCATTAGAGAAATGCAAATCAAAACTACAATGAGATATCATCTCATCCCAACATGACTGGCACTAATCAAAAAAACAGAAAATAATAAATGTTGGAGAGATTGAGGGAAGATTGAAAATCTTATTTAGTTTTAAGTGAAAATTTAAGGCATAAATTAGTTTTTAATTCAAAAATTTATACACAAATTAGCTGAAGGAGCCCTGGTGGTACAGTGCTTAAAGCACTGGGCTACTAACCGAAAGATTGATGATTCAAACCCACCAGCCACTCTGCAGGAGAAATATGTGACAGTCTGCTTCCAAAGATTTACAGCCTCCCAAACCCTATGGGACAGTTCTACTCTGTCCTACAGGGCCACTGTGAGTTGGAATTGACTCGATGACTATGGGTACTAAAGTAGCTGACAGTGATGTAAATATAGAGGCTCTTGGAAACATCTCTTGCATTTCAAAATACCTCTCCTACACACTTGTCGATTCTTAGAATTTTTCTAAAAGTTATAAAAGCAAAACCCATTGTCGTCAAATCAATTCCAACTCACAGCCACCCTCTAGAAGTTTCAATTTTGTAATAATGAAACTTACCCTGAAAGGCCCCTGGCAGAGGTGATGCACTGAATTCATGCTAACATATAGGACTAAATCGGCACCTTTCCTGAGAGTGGGTGTTGGAGAGAGCTCTGTGTCTAAAATAAGATTGCAAAAGAATTTTCTAGAAGTTGCAAAAATGTGAAATACATAAGGAAAGTACATCAATGTGAGTTACATAATTCATTTTTCCTATATGGTATTTGATTTGTTATTGTTGCTGTGGTCGATCATATTCTTATCCCTGTTTTGGCCCTTTTGTGTGACTGTCTCTAGGTGTCTTCCTTAGCAACTGGGCATTTCTTAAAATTAGCTCTTGGTTTCAGAGCTCTCCCTGACCAAATCATGCATCTGAGTTTTGTCTCGTATCGCTAAAAAAGATAAGGAATGTTCATGTCTACATTTCCCCCCATAGAGGAAACCTCAAGATGAGTTTAAGCCTTTTTATTTTAAAAAGATTAATGTGGTTTAAAAGATATCACAGCCACACTTCTGCAGATAAAGTAGTGCTTACCAAATATGGCTTCTATACCCTATATTTCCCAGGGTCACTGGCAGTTAAATTATGGACATATAATTAGTTGTGTCCAATAAGCTATGAGCACAGTTAATGTGTCACCTCACTTCAAGTCAAAGGAAGGTAAGAGCGGGTGGGATTTCTCCATATTCCCTCTTCTTTGGCAGCAACCATGGAGGTCAAATGCAGAAATGGCTGAGTAGTCATTATATCAACAAGCTATACGTGGCCTCTGTGTATTAGCCCCAAGTTGTTTACTTCATTGCTAACTGAGGCCTGTTAGCCCACAAAGGCCACTGGCCCCAAAATGAAATTTGTGTATATCTTAACAGGTTTCTAGCCACTTAAATCCTGTTGCTTTATATGCCCTGGGAAACTGTACCCAATAACTGTTAGCCCTAAATAAGATAAAATCCTGTACTTATAAGGACCCTAAGGTGCTGCTGCCTTTGGAATCCTCTGACCCACAGACTCCCCACCTTGTTTCAGAAAGAAGTCACTCAGATGCAAGTAAGCTACCCCCCTTCTCCTCTTCCTCTCCACCTGTTTGCTGTGTCATTGCATGGAAGGCAGCTACCCTAGAGTGTCACTTCTTCTGTATCACAACCTCACCTAACCTGGCTAATATAAATTGATCCAAAATTCCAAAGTTACAAAATAAAAAAAATGAAAAATCTCTCTCTCAACATTGTCTCTCAGCTACTTAGTTCCATTCCCAGGAGGGAAATAATATTACCAGTTTCTTATGTAACATTATAAAGACACTGCACACACAAGCAAATGAATTACTTTTTTCTCATTTTTTTAGTGAGTCTGGTATGATACATGTGCTTCTGTTTCTTGTTTGTTTCTCATATCTTAACTATCACTTCATACCAGTATAAGGGAGCTTATTGATTGCACTGGTTCTACTTTGCATTTGCCTACCATTTCATTTTATGGGTTAAAGAAATGTATTTAACCAATCTCATTTATGGACATTCAGATTACTATTCTTTTCCATTCTTTTACTATTATAAACAATGCCACAATAAATAATCTCATACAATGATCATTTCTTATATATGTAGCATGTATAAATTAGTTTAAATTCCCAGATTCAGAACTGGTGGATCAAAGGGATGTACATACACAATTTTGGTAGGTACCACCAGATCGTTCTCCATAGAAATGGTTCTAATTTACACTCCCACTAACAACATTTGAAGAGTACTTGTCTTCATTTAACCTCACCAATGCACTGTATCATCACACATTTTGATCTCTGTAATCCTATAAATGAAAATTCTGTCTCATCCAAGTTTAATTTGCATTTATTTTATTATAAGTCGGAAGATCTATTTGTATGTGTAAGACTGTTGCAACAAAAATGCCACAAGTTGGTGGCTTTAAAGAACATAACTTATGGTCTCACAGTTATGTAGGTTAGAAGTCTAAATTGTAGCCTGTTGTTGGCAGGGCTATGTTCTCTCTGTGTTGACTCTAGGGGAAGATACTTCTTGGTCTCAATCAGCTTCTGTAGCCCTGGGCATTTGTTGGCATTTTTTGGCTTGTAGAGCATTCCTCACATGGTCTCTTCCCTGTGTTTGTGACTCCCAGTGCCTGTTTTCATTTTTTATAAAACACTACTGTCAGGGATTGAATTGTGCCCCTCAAAAATATTTGTTGACTTTGCTAGACCATGATTCCCAGTATTGTGCAATTGTCCACCATTTTGTCATCTGATGTGATTTCCTATGTGTTGTAAATCCTATCTCTATGATGTTGATGAGATAGGATTAGTGGCAGTTATGTTAATGAGGTGGGACTCAATCTACAAGATTAGATTGTGTCTTAAGCCAATCTCTTTTGACATATAAAAGAGAGAAGTGAGCAGAGAGCCAGGGGACCTCATACCACCAAAAAAGTACTGCCAGAAGAAGAGTGTGTCCTTTGGACCCACAGTCCCTGCACTGAGAAGCTCCTAGTCTACTGGAAGATTGATGACAAGCACCTTCCTCTAGAGCTGACAGAGAGGCAAAGCCTTCCCCTGGAGCTGATGCATTGAATTTGAACTTCTAGCCTACTGGACTGTGAGAGAATAAACTTCCTCTTGGTTGAAGCCATCCACTTGCGGTATTTCTTTCATAGCAGCACTAGATAACTAAGATTTACCCAATGCAATGTGTCTTTTGATTTCTTGACTGCTGCTTCCATGGCTGTTGATTGTGGATCCAAGTAAAATGAAATCCTTGACCACTTCAATCTTTTCTCCATTTATCATGATGCATTGGGTAAATCTGCTGCAAAGGACCTCTTTAAAGTGTTGAAGAGCAAAGATGTCACCTTGAAGACTAAGGTGCGCCTGACCCAAGCCATGGTATTTTCAATTGCATCAGATGCATGTGAAAGCTGGATAATGAATAAGGAAGACCGAAGAAGAATTGACACCTTTGCATTGTGGTGTTGGCAAAGAATATTGAATATACCATGGACTACCAAAAGAGCAAACAAATCTGTCTTAGAAGAAGTACAACCAGAATGCTCCTTAGAAACAAGGATGGCGAGACTACTTCTACATACTTTGGACATGTTGTCAGGAGGAATCAGTCCCTGGAGAAGGACATCATGCTTGGCAGAGTACAGGGTCAACGGAAAACAGGAAAACCCTTAACGAGGTGCATTGACACAGTGGCTGCAACAATGAGCTCAAGCATAACAACGATTGTAAGTATGCCTCAGGACCAGGCAGTGTTTCATTCTGTTGTGCACAGGATCGCTATGAGTCAGAACCCACTCGACGGCACCTAACAACAACAGCAGACAACTAAGACAACTACCAATAAGGGATTAGGTTTACTACCCACCCTACTCATGTATGACCTCATTAACAAAGCAAAAGAAAAACTCTGTTCCCAAACAGGGTCACATTCACAGGTACGAAGGTTAGGACTTCAACATACATTTGGGGGGGGACACAGCTGAGTCCATAACAAAGACCCATTTGTATTTCCTTTTCTGTGAACCCTCAATTCTTTTCTCATTTCCTATGGGTTAGTCTTTTTTATTGATTGGTAGGAGCTCTTTATATATTTTGAAAATTCCTCTTTTTTCTCTCATACAAATTCTCACATATTTCTTCCCAGTTTTCTGTTTACCTTTGATTTGCTTTTGCTTTCTGTTGTGATGAAGAATAGTTTTAAAATTATATAAGGTCAGATTTATCAATAATTTTTATTGCTTCTTGGTTTTACCTTTGTCATGCTTCAAGATTATTAAAAATTATCCTATGTTCTTTAATGACTCAATATTTTAATCTTTGGTGAATCTCAATTTTTTTTTTTTTTTGGCATCAGATGAAGCAGGTATTCATTCTTATAACATTTTGAATCATTTAGACTGCACAAGGCCCCCATTATATATTTCAGGAAAAAAAAAAGACATTCCATATTACATATAACCACAACTCACCCTAATGTTTCTGATACTAAAGAAGAAATAAATGCATTCCATTTTAGCCAGTTTTTCTAAGCACTAAATTTGACCCCTTTACATATCAAAAATTCTTTAAACTTCTTTGTATTTTTATTTAAACCTTTCTAAAATTAATCGATCTCTTCAGTAATATCTAAGTCTTCCTACTAAAGTCTGAAACTAAAAGTAGGACTGAGTCATCAGTGGGTGGGAGGGGTATTGAGAAAGAAAATATGACACCTGCTATAGTCCTTTTTTTTTTTTATAGTCAGGAACCAGGGAAAACAAAAGGACTCCTGCCGTGCATGAAGGGCTTCCAACAGGTTCATTCCGGTTTAACCCCCCACTGAGAATTTCCATCTCTACCCCAGATACACTGAATCAGAATCTACATTTTAACAAGACCCCAGCAGGGATTTGAACTGGAATGAACCAGTTCCAAGCCCTGTGTGCAAATGCACTTCCATCCACACCACTAAAGACACCCGGCTTCAGCAATACTAAGAATGAGTGATGACAGCTTATGTGCTGAGGAGTTGCAAAGGCCCAGGATTCTCCTGGCGGTGCAGGCTTCATGGGCATCAACCATTTTAGTTGCATAGGTCCCCATGCTTGGGAGGGCTGAGATCTTGGGGTTAAATCAGTGTGGTCACTGTGTTGAAATTCTTAATAATTTTAGTTTTGAATTTGTATCTTAAGCGGCATCCAGCGGGACAATGGAGCATGTACCAAGGGTTTAGAGCCTTACATCACGGACAGCCTGGCCTCCTACTAACTTCCTCTCCCCCTGAGAAGGCTACTTTCCACCTGCTTCTCTGCTCTTGGGCATTCTAGACATGCTCAGACCCCTCCCTCCTACAGCTGCCCCTGGTAGGAGTCTGGGCACAGGATCACAGAGATAGAGGTCAGCCTTGTGAGCCCCATGACATCTTGAGATGGGTAGGGCAGCAGCTGTCCTTGCCCAGGCTGGCAGCACTATGGCATATCTCGTAATTGGCTGTATCTTGGCAAGGATGGGTGTCTCACCCATTCCCATCTAGGTAATAAGTAAGTCCCATCACAGATATAAAAATCCTTTGAGGGTTTCCCATTTGCAATGGTTTGGGTTATTGGACCTGTGGAAAGACAGTACAGCTGGCCTGACTGTCCAGACCCTGTCGCAGCGAGGGCACAGTGGACTAGGTCTGGCAGCTGCCTAAAGGGGATCTGCACTGCCATCGGGGCCTAGTGAGCATGCAGACACTCTGCAGAGTGCGGTGGGACCCCAGGTACCTGTGAGGATCTGCACCCGATCCATGGGTGTCTCTATGCCCAGGAGTAGCCCTTCAGTAGCTTCTATGCCGAGGGAATCCTCTTCCTTCTACCCTTCCTGAGTCTAACTTGGTCTGTCTCTCCTGGCCACCCTTGGGTGAAGAGCCATGGAATACAAACTATCTAATTCTGATGAGTCCACATACCAATTAAATGTGTGGATATTTACATTTAAAACCAGCAGTGTACAATGTAAAGATGAGCAGTAAAACTAAAGCTAATAAGTAAAAATTTGTTAGTTTTGCTTTATTTAGAACAATGTTAAATAGCAAAGAAAAAAATACCATGATAATTTGAGAGACAACATAAGAAAGAAAAAGCTTGATATGTACCTTTTTTTAATAGTGATATAACTCTCACATCACAAAGTGCAGCCTTTTAAAATGTACAGTTCAGTGTTTTTAGTATATTCACAAAGTTCTGCAAGCATCACCATTTTCTAATTCCAGACCATTTTCATCACCACAGAAAGAAACTTATTATCCATTAATACTTACTCTCAATATTTCCTCCCCTCAAACCCAAAAAAACCAAACCCATTGCCTTCGAGTGGATTCTGACTCATAGCCCCTGGCAACCACTAATCTGCTTTCCATTTCTATGAATATGCCTATTCTGGATACTTCATAAAAAGGGAATCATATAATATGTGACTTTTTGTATTTTTTGTCTTTAAATTAGAATAATGCTTTTCAGGGTTTGTCTATGTTGTAGTGTGTATCGGTACTTCTTTCTTCTTGCCAAATAACATTCCGTCGTATGATATACCACATTCTATTTATCCATTCATCAACTGATGGACGTTAGATTGTTTCTACTTTATCATCACTATGAATAATACTGCTATGAACATTTGTGTATAAGAAGTTTTTGTGCTGACATATGTTTTCATTTCCCTTGGATATAAACCTAGGAACAGAATTACGGGGTCATTTTTTTATGGTAACATATTGTCAGGAGGGATCATTCCCTGGAGAAGGGCATCATGCTCGGTAAAGTAGATTGTCAGTGAAAAAGAGGAAGGCCCTCAACGAGATGGAGTGACACAGTGGCTGCAACAACGGGCTCAAGCATAACAACGATTGTGAAGATGATGCAGTGCCTGGCAGTGTTTCGTTCTGTTGTGTATAGGGTCGCTATGAGTCAGAACAGTCTTGATGACAACTAACAACAACAATGGTAACTCTATGTTCAACCTTTTGAAGAACTGCCAGACTGTTTTCCAAAGTGCCTACACCATTTTACAATCCACCAGCAAAGTACTAGGGTTCTGATTTTCTTTATATTCTTGCCCATACTTGCTATTATCCATCTTTTATATTATAGCCAACCTAGTGGGTGTGAACTGGTATCTCATTGTGTGTTTGATTTGCATTTCCCTAATGACTAACAGAAGTCTCTGGGTGGTGCAAAAACTTTACCGCTGGACTACTAGCCAAAATGGTAGCATTCAAACCCACCCAGAGCTGCCTCAGAAGACAGGCCTGGTGATCTGCTTCTGAAAGGTCGCAGCCTTGAAAACCCTATGGAGCAGTTCTACTCTGCACATGTGGGGTCACCGTGAGTTGGAATTGAATCAACAGAAACTAATAACAACAGCAAATGACTAATGATGTTGCGTATATTTTCACAAACTTATTGGTCATTTGTATATCTTCTTTGGAGGAATGTTTCTTCAAATCCTTTGCTTAGTTTTTAATTGGGTTATTTGTCTTTTTATTGTTTGTTTTTAAGATTTGTCTATATATTCTGGATATAAATCTCTTTTCAGATGTATGCTTTTCAAATATTTTCTCCCATTTTGTTAGTTATCTTTTCACTTGCTCAAGGATGTCCTTCAAAACACAAAAGTTATAAATTTTGATGAAGGGCAGTTTATCAAGTTTTTCTTTTGTTATTTGTGCTGTTACTGTCATATGTAAGAAATTATTGCCAAATTCAAGATCATGAAGATTTATGCCTGTTTTCTTGTAAGAGTTTTACAGTTTTACCTCTTACATTTAGGTCTTTGATCCTTTTTGAATTAATTTCTGTATATGGTGTAAGGTAGGAGTCCTGATTCAATTTTTTGACATGTTGATACCCAGTTGCCCCAGCACCGTTTGTTGAAAAGACTAGCCTTTCCCCCCTTGAATTGTCTTGATACTCTTGTCAAAAACCAAAAAACAAAATAAACAAACCCATTGCTGTCAATTCCAATCATAGCAACCCATTGACCAGAAATATTAGGTGTTTATTTCTGGAATCTCAATTCAATTCCATTGATCTATATGTCTGCCCTTAAGCCAGTACCACACTGTATTGATTACTGTGACTTTGTAGTGAATTTTTAAATCAGGAAGTGTGAGTCCTCAACTTTGTTTATCTTTTTCAAGGTCGTGCTCACTATTCTGGGTCCTTGCATTTTCATATGAAATTTAGGATCAGCTTATCAAAAATTGGTTGACCATGGGCATATGGATTTATTTCTGGAATCTCAATTCTATTGTATTGATCTACATGCCTAATCTTATGCCAGTTTCACACTGTCTTGATTGCTGTTGCTTTTTTAGTAAGTTTTGAAATCAGGAAATGTGACTCCTCCTTCCCCCCCCCCCAAGATTTTGACTATTCTAGGTCCTTTGGGTGCGTTTCTGTGAATTTTAGGATCAGCTTGTCAATTTCTACAAAGGAGTCAGCTGGGATTCTGATAGGGCTTGCATTGAGTCTGTAGATAAATTCAAGGAGTATTGTCATTTTAACAATAGTAAGTATTCTGATCCATGAGCATGGGATATCTTTCTATTTCTTCTTTAATTTCTTCCAATGATGTTTTGTAGTTTTCAGTGTACAAGTCTTGCATTTCTTTTGTTAAATTTATTCTTAAGTATTTATTCTTTTCAATGCTGTATAACTGGAATTTTCTTAATTTTGTTTTCAGATTGTTCATTCTAGTGTATAAAAATACATTTGATTTTTGAATATTTTGTACCCTGCAACGTTCTGAACTTGTTAATTAGGTCTGATAATTTTATTGCGGATTCCTTAAGGTTTTCTATGTGTAAAACCAAGTCATCTGTGAATAGAGGTAGTTTCACTAGTTCCTTTTCAATCTGAATTCATTTTATTTTATTTTCTGTAGTTTACTTTTCTTGTGATGCCTTTGCATGGCTTTGGCATTAGGATAATAATGGCCTCATGTAACGGGTTAGGCATATACACCTAAAGAATATTTTTTCCTGCTTTTTCATTCTACATTTCCTATTTTTATTTTGCACTGAACTTCAGAAAGTATGTAGTTGGCCATGATCCCAGATTCCTAATTAGTCCACAGAAAGGATATTCCTGAATGAGCATGGCTGGAACCTGAGATAGGCACACTTGAAGAGAGAGAAACTGCCCCCAAACCACCTAACCTATTTATCGGCTAGCCACAAGTATCTAGGAATAACTTGTTTCTTTAATTGTACGTAACAAGGAATGCAACATGGGAATTTCTGATCCAAGAAACAGTCTTGAGGGAGCTTCCCAAGCTCAGCTAGGAAGTTTTCATACCAAGGTTGCTGTCATCAGCTCTTCTATGGGCTGTTCCAGATGAAGCAGCTTTCTGTCAGGCCAAAAGGGGTTAGGAGGTCATTCCAACCCCACGGCTACCAGTCTGTGGCTAATAGTTTTATTTTTCTCAGTGCAAGAGGCCCCGTATATGAACAAGAGCCCATAGTTTAGTCTTTGGTAAAAAGTCAATATAAACAAAAGAGAAATGCCTGGGAATTTGGATAAAACCTGGTAGGTCCAGAACAGTTCCCAACAGTTGTTTGTACAGGCTCTTTGGGGAAGCTTGGTGCTAGATTCCGAACCACTGTTATTAAAGGTACTACTCACCAAGGGGGCTACAGGCCTGCTGCCTTAAGTTAGACTGTGACTAATAGTTTCTTAATGGCTCAAAATCATCACTATTAGATTAAATGTGTGAAATGGGAGCTAGATGAGGTAAAATTTATAATTTTTCTTAAAAAGAACCAGCATTTAAAAGCAGCTAGCATTTTCTTAGTGGTGAAATATCAACTGACCTTAGTGAAAGTCCTTTGTTTAAAAAAAGTCACCAAGATGGCCTTTTTGTCAAACCCTGGACATCATGACTGAATCAGGCCCAGGGCTCTAGCTCCGTGGGTTGTTGGGACAGAGGATTACTCCATTTTACCTAGAAGCTAAAGATTATGGGGGAGGAGTCAATTCTAAGAAAGGAGAGCTCTCAGATCTTTCTTTTCAAGTTCAAAGTTAGTGAAACGTATCCATTTGACTGGAGTGACCCTGAATCAGGCTATATGCAGGAAAAGACAACAGGAACTCCAAGAGAAACACATTATCAATAGAATGGTGTCTGGATTGATGGTCCAGGCTCAATACCAAGGCCAAGTTTGTTGAAGGGGGAGCTGGCTCAGATCCTGCTTTTGGCTCATGCAGTATCCTTTTCTGATCCAGCCATCCTGACACTGTGGACTTGCCTCGGGGAGTGACTGCTTGTCTGCGTAAAGAAAGAACTGCATTACTCTAATGCAGTGCTAAAGCACTAGGACCCCAAGCTTATACTGGCATGGACCACCCAGCGCTGAAAGTAATGCTGAGGAAAGGGTCTTTCTCCCTCTGTATGATGAGAAAATGCTGCTATTTTGGGCAGTGGCCATGAAACTCTCTTTCTGCAGTTGATAGATGCTTGCTTTGTACCACTGGACTTCCTGTTTTTAGCCGCATAACTGTGTGGTGGCAACAACAGCAGCAGCTCTGGAGAATGGTCGCCTTGGGCAGGCTGGCCAGACTTTCTGGTTTCCTCTTCTTTGGAGTGTTACCGACCAGCGCTGACTACTTTGGGCTAAATAATCACCCGTGGAATTTGTGGCCTTAGCCAAGAAAATTAGGAAAGAAAAATAGAAAATTGTAGAATGTATCTATATTTTATTTTTCCTCTTTTCTGCCTAGTGGTTTTAATTAGGATAATCTGGGACTTTTTTAATCTGGATTACTAACCCAATGCTGTCGAGTCAATTCCAACTCATAGCGACCCTATAGGACAGAGAAGAAATGCCCCATAAAGTTCCCAAAGAGCGGCTGGTGGATTTGAACTACTGACCTTTTGGTTAGCAGCTGAGCTCTTAACTGCTGTACCACCAGGGCTCCCACTATTCTTAATCATATTAATTATATTTATTAGCTTTAAAAAATTAGTTTTCATATTTTCACCAGGTTTCAAAACCATCCTAAAGCTCTAAAAAAAAGAAAATCATTACCATTGGACCCTAGTCCAGACTGTGGTGGTAGAAACAGAGAATTCATATTAACTTTTTTTTTGTCTGTTTTCTTATTTTAAAGCAACTGTTACTCAAATTAAAAACAAAACAAAAGGAAAAAAACTTATTTTTAAAGAAGGTAAATGAACTAAACCATGCATCCTGTGGGAAAAACACATATTAAAAGGAATTATTTGGACATTAACTGCAGTTAACTATAGTTCTAAGGAATTTCATTGTTTTATACCTATACCTTCATACGACATCTTCACTTTTCCTGAGTTAATGGTTTCATTTTTTTCAGGTAGCTCTATTATTCACTGGGCAACATTTTCAGAAGGGTACGAGTCTTTACATATCTAAGAATATCATAATGATCTCATGAATAAATTATAGCTTGACTGGGTATAGAGTTAATTTCCCTCAAAAGGTGTGCAAACGTTTCCTGAAAAAAATCTCACAGGAAAGTTTCATTTTCATTTAGTGTTCAGTGCAGTAAAGAAGAAATTTATTTCTAGCCTGTTTTTTTTCCCCCCCTATACAGGAGACTATTTTTTTCTGTTAAAAGTAGGAAATTTTTCTTTTTATTATTAACATTATCTGATATTTGATGATCCAATTCCTGGTGAAGATTCAAATATTTCTCCAAATCAGGCAAAATTTACGCTCTTATTTCTTTGATTTTACATCCTCATTTTGTGCTCAGTTTTCTCCTCCTCCTGTATGACCTATTTTATGGATGTTGGATCTCCTGAATCGTTTTAACAGTTTCTCATCATTTTGCTCCTCATTATATTTTCATCTTTCTCTTCTTCCTCGGAGTTCAGAGACAATGTTTTGAGCTCAGTTTCCATTAGATCCTCAGTTTCTGTTCATTATCCAATTTGCTTCTCACTGCCTTCATAGCATATTTAAAAATTGGGCAATTCAGTTTGTTATCTGAAATAATATTTTTCCTGAGAGTGAATATTCCTTTTCTAACATATTTCTACAATGTCATCTGGAATCTCATTGAAAATATTAATCTGAAATTTTTACCTTCATCCCAATTCTTCACCTCTTTTCCCTTTCCTTTGAACTGCTAAATCTTGTTATCTGAAGTTATTTGTTTTTTCTTAAAGACAAGAATGCAGGGGAATGTCACAGTTATGATAAAGGCACTCCTACTTTGTGTTAAAGATCTTCCTTTGTGTTACGGTGCCACCTAAATATAACTGATGCGAAGCCCTGCTCCCCAGACTTCTCTCCTGGCTCCTCAGGAAATCATCTAGGCCAAGCATAACTCTGGAGTGAGATCCCTAGCCTTTGGCACTGGTCCGTTTCTTAAATCAAGGGTAATTTCTTTCTGTATTACAGCACACTCTTGCTTCCAGCCCCTATCCCTTTTAGCTTAGAATTCTGCTAGAGATTTGCATCCATTTATTTCCCAGATGTATTTTTCCTTTATACATACTAATATGCATTCCACTTCCTTAACTCGATTGCCTACTCTCTGGTCTTTACAAAATGTGAATAGTACCTTTTTTGTGATCTAGGGATCTCTATTATATTTTATGTCCTGTTTCTTGGTTACTTCAATACACATGGGTTAGAGAAAAAAGCACAATGTTACTAGTTCCTGTTGAGTTGATTTTGACTTATGGAGACCCCCTATGTCTCAGAGTAGAACAGCATTCCACAGGGTTTTCAATGCCTGTGATCTTTCAGAAGCAGGTCACCAGGCCTGTCTTCCAAGACACCTCTGAGTGGGTTGGAACCCCAACCTTCTGGCCAGTAGTGCAGCGCATAATCATTTTCACTGCCCAGGGATTCCTTAAGAGCACAACAACCCAAACCAAACCCACTGCCATTGAGCCAATTCCGACTCACAGTGACCCTATAGGACAGGGTAGAACTGCCCCATAGGGTTTCCAAGGCTGTAAATCTTTAGCAAGCAGACTGCCACATCTTTCTCCTGAAGAGCAACTTCAGAGTTTGAACTGCCAATTTTTCTGTTAGCAGCCAAGCACTTAACCACTGTTTCACCAGGGCTCCTAAAAGCACGATGAGGGTGATCAAACCTCATTCTAAATGGAAATTCCCAGGGCTCGTTCTGCTACAGTGGCCTTATAATATAACAGATGGCTCACAGAACTGTAAGATCTCTGCACCCAAACACTATCATGTGGCGGTCGAAGAGCCATCTTTCTGGCATTCTGTGTAGGGGTTACCTGCACTGGGGAGGAGGCTGTACTAAATGCGTCTTTAAGATGATGAGACTCCATCTCATTTTACAAGTCTCCATGCATCATCTAAGTTTTATTTTTGTGCCCCTCCATATGTATTCCTCCGTCAGCTTCCTGCTGCTCCCAATTCAGTGATAACTAAAATAAGAACATATTTTGCTGTTTTCCAAGCTGCTTGGAAAAGATGTCAATCAGTCTTCTGCGTGGACCCTTGTTTTATAATTAGTCGAGGGTTATGTACCATCATAAATGTCACTGCCCACTGGCCACCTCCTCCTTTACTGCTGTCACCATTCCCTGGTGGACTGTCATAGGTACAGTATTTGACACTCTTCTCTCCTGTTGACTCATCCTGTTAAGTGGATTTGGAAATCTCATCCTTAAACTAGAGTTACTGTCCTTTGCCTCCAACCCTAATTCACCAAGGTCTTCTAGACAAAATCATTTCTTTCTATTTTCTCCACTCCCTTAGGGAAGGTAGGAGTCAGGTAGACTTGAGCTCAGACAAAGAGGTAGGCTGGGCCTGGGGCCTTTCATCCCCTAGAAAGAATGAACTACAGAGATGGAGAAGAGAAGGGACAAGGTCAGAGCTGGGAGAGGGATAAAATTAATGGATTCCTGGCTCTGCTTTTTGAGAGCCAGACTTTTGGAGGTTGGCATCATCATTTGACTAGATATGTTGGAAATTTGAAGATGGTCATATTTTCCCCACAATCAAATACAAATAAGAGAACGTTCTGAATGCAAATACTGGTTTGGCTAAAAGTGTGTTTGGCTTATCGGTGTTGCAGTGCCCTTGTGAAAACCTTGCCAGAAACATCGAGTTTGTACACAAAGAGGGCTGGAAGGAAGAAAGGAAACTAGCATTCATGATTACCTTCTACGTGCCAGACACTTAACAGGCCCTCTATTCATTTTAAAAACCCTGTGTGGTAGAGTGTTCTTCACATAATTTGCACATGGGCCCAGAGGGGCTAAGTAATTTACCCAAGATCACAAAGATATTACATGACAGAGCTAGGATCTGAATGTTAATTTCCCAGTTTTTGTAAACATATACAATTTTCTTTCAATCCTGCTTTATCACATTAATGAAGGGGTCAGCAAACTAGGGCCCACCACCTGTTATTGTAAGTAAAGTTTTATTGGAATACTTCTTGCTCATTTGGTTATGTATTGTCTATGGCTGCTTTTGTGCTACAATGGCCAAGATGAGTACGTGTGACAGAGACTGATGGTCCACAAAGTCTGAAATATTTACTATCTGACCCTTTAGAGAAAAAGTTTGCTGACCCCTGTATTACTGTACTGTAGTGTGGACTCCCTGGGTGGCACAAATGGTTAAATGCTGGGCTACTAACTGAAAGGTTGGCAGTTTCAACCCACCCAGAGATGCCTCAGAAGAAAGGCCTAGCTATCTGCTTTCAAAAAGTCTCAGCCATGAAAACCCTATAGAGCACAGTTCCACTCTGAAACACATGAGGTCACCATGAGTCAGAACTGACTGGACAGCAACCACTACAATGTGGTCCAGAACATCTCCATTTTAATTTGCATTCAAAACATTTGGAGATCATGTTGTAATTCAGATTCTGATTCAGAAACTCAGAGTTGGGGCCTGAGATTCTGACGTCCATGCTGTTATTCCTTGGGTCATGCTCTGAGTACAGAGATGTTGTCAGTAAGGGAACAATGTGGATATAACAGCTTTCTTGAGAAAGCTGGTACACTTCCATGTTTCCTCTGTGATGAAAGGTGGGTACCAATCTTCCAGGTGTATACCTGTGGCTCTCAACCCTGGCTCCCCAACAGAATTTCCTTGAGAGCTTTGCAAACAATGTGGTGCCCAGGCAGTGGGATAGGACAGTGATTCTCTCTTTTGGCTTCCCCTGAGGAGCTTTCAAAACTGCTGATGCCCAGGCCACATCAAAAACAAATATGTCAGAATCACTGGATGTGGGACCCTGGCATCCGCATTTAGAAAATTTCCCAGGTGGTTTCAGTGTGTAGCCAAGATTGGGAATCACTGATGTAGGGTGGGGCTAGACATCGGGCTGCTTTTTAATTTATTATTTTTTTTAAAGTTCCCCAGGTGATCCTAATGGGCAATAAAGATGGAGTACCAAGGAGGTGCAATGGTTAAGCACTTGGCTGCTAACATAAGGTTGGCAGTTGGACCCACCCAGTGGCACCACGAGGGAAAGGCCAGGTGATCTGCTCTTGTAAAGATTACAACCTAGGGACATTACTATTGGGCAGTCCTACTCTATCCTATAGGGTTGCTATGAGTCAGAATGGACTTGACTGAACACAACAACAACAACACTTATCCACACTCTAACATTGCTATTAAGGTTCAAGGGAAATTGTGTAAATGATCAAAGGTGTTGTTGTTGTTAGCTGTCATCAGCTGGTCCCTGACTCATGGTGACCCCATGCACAATAGTACAAAATGCTGCCTGGTCCTGCAACATCCCCATGATTGGTTGTGTATCAACCATTGTGATCCATAGCATTTTCATTGGCTGATTTTTGGGAGTAGATTTTTAGGACTTTCTTCCTGGTCCATCTTAGGCTGAAAGGTCCACTGAAACCTGTTTGGCATCATAACAACATACACGCCTCCACTGATAGATGGGTGGTAGGTGTGGACGAGGTACACTGGCCAGGAATCAAACTTGGGTCTTCCAATAATGAGACAAAGTGACATCCTGTGCCAAATGATGTGACACCCCAAGAAGGACACGACATACTTCATGATATTCCTGCCAAAAACACGTAACGTGAGTCTGATCATGAGGAAACACCAGGCAAACTCAAATTCAGAAACATTCCAGGATTATTAGGACTATCCTTTTGCTGTTGAGTCGATTCCAACTCATAGCCACTCCATAGGACAGAGTAGAACTGCACCACAGGGTTTCCAAGGAGCAGCTGGTGGATTCAAATTGCCGGCCTTTTGGTTAGTAGCTGAACTCTTAACCACTGTGTCACCACAGCTCCATTTGGAGTACACTCTCCAAAAATGTCCATGTCATTCCAAAAAGATAATGAAAGATGGAAAAACTACTCCAGATTAAAGAAGACTGAAGAGGCACGGCAATGAATTGCAGCCTGTGATGATTGGGACTGGGTATTGGGACAAGTGGCAAATTTAAATGTGGCCTGTGGATCAGATACTTGTTGTTAGGTGCCCTTGAGCCTGTGCCAACTCATAGCAATCCTATGTACAACAGAATGAAATACTGCTCAGTTCTGAGCCACCCTCATAATCCTTGCTATGTTTGAGCCCACTGTTTCAGCCACTGTGCCAACCCATTTCAATGACACTTTTCTCTTTCTTACTCTACCAAGCATGATGTTCTTCTTCAGGGACTGGTCCCTTCTGATAGCATGGCCAAAGTACATGAGACAAAGTCTCACCATCCTTGCTTCTAAGGGAGTTTCTGGGTGTACTTCTTCCAACTACTTTCAACTACTTCTGGCAGTCCATGGTGGGAATACTCAACATTCTTTGCCAGCACCATAATTCAGAGGCATCAATTCTCCTTTGGTCTTCCTTATTCATTGTCCAGCTTTTGCATGCATACGAGAAAATTGAAAATACCATGGCTTGGGTCAGGTGCACCTTAGTCCTCAAAGTGACATCGTTGCTTCTTAACACTTTAAAAAGTTCTTTTGTAGCTGATTAGCCCAATGCAATACATCGTTTGATTTCTTGATTGCTGCTTTCATGGACATTGATTGTGGGTCCAAGTAAAATGAAATCCTTAACAGCTTCAGTCTTTTCTCCATTTATCATGATGTTGCTTATTGGTGAAGATTTTTGTTTTCTTTATGCTGAGGTGTAATCCATACTGAAGGCTGTGGTCTTTGATCTTCATCAGTAAGTGCTTCAAGTCCTCTTTGCTTTCAGCAAACAAGGTTGTGTCGTTGGCATGTATCAGGTTGTTAATTAGTCTTCTGCCAATGCTTTTGCCAAGTTCTTCTTCATATAATCCAGTTTTTTGGATTACGTGCTCAGCATACAGATTAAATAAGTATGGTGAAAGGACACAACCCTGATGCACACTTTTTCTGGTTTTAAACCGCACTGTATCCCTTTGTTCTGTTCAAACGACTGTCTCTTGGTCTATGTACAGGTTCCACATAAGCACAATTAAGTGTTCTGGAATTACCATCCTTCACAATGTTATCCATTATTTGTTATGATCCACACAGTCGAATGCCTTTGCATAGTCAATAAAACACAGGTAAACATCTTTCTGGTATTCTCTGCTTTTAGCCAAGATCCATCTGACATCAGCAATGATACCCCTCATATTATGTCCTCTTCTGAATCTGGCTTGAATTCTGGCAGTTCCCTGTTGATGTACTGCTGCAACAGTTTTCTAATTATCTTCAGCAAAATTTTACTTGACTGTGATATTGATATTGTTTGGTCATTTCTGCATTCTGTTGGATCACCTTTCTTTGGAATGGGCACAAATCTGGATCTCTTCCAGCTAGTTGGCCAGGTAGCTGTCTTCCAAATTTCTTGGCATAGACAAATGAGCACTTCCAGCATTGCATACGTTTGTTGAAACACCTCAACTGGTATTCCGTCAATTCCTGGACCCTTGTTTTTCACTAATGTCTCTAATTTAGCTTGGACTTTTTCCTTCAATATCATCAGTTTTTGATCATATGCTACCTCCTGAAGCGGTTGGAAGTTGACCAATTATTTTTAGTACAGTGGCCCTGTGCATTTCTTCCATATTCTTTTGATGCTTCCTGCATCGTTCAGTATCTTGCTCATAAAATCCTTCAATACTGCAACTTGAGGCGTGAATGTTTTCTTCAGTTCTTTTAGCTTGAGAAATGTCTAGTGTATCCAAGACTTTGCACATGTCATAATAATTCTTTTCTTTGTTTTCTCAAGCTGCTCTTTGAAATTTTCTGTTCAGTTCTTCATCATTCCTTCCATTCATTCTAGCTACTCTGTGTTCTTTTGACATCCATTTTGATCCTTTCCTTCTTTCCTGTCTTTTTAGTGACTTTTTGCTTTCTTCATATATGTTGTCCTTGATGTCATTTGACAACTCACTCATCTGGTCTCTGGTCATTAGTGCTCAATCCATCAAATCCATTCTTGAGATTGCCTCTAAATTCAGGTGGATTATACTCAAGGTCATACTTCGGCTCTCCTGGACTTGTTTTAATTTTCTTCAGCTTCAACTTGAACTTGCATATGAGCAACTGACTGCCTGTTCCACTGTTGGCCCCCAGCATCGTTCTGCCTCATGATGTTGAGCTTCTTTATCATCTCTTTCCACAGATGTAGTTGGTTTGATTTCTATGTATTCCACCCAGTGAGTTCCATGTGTACATGCTTATATTAGATACTAGTACTGTATCATTGTTAAATTTGTTGATGTTGATAACTGTATTATAATTATGTAAAAGAATGTTCTGTTCTTAGGAAATACACACTGTCGAGGTTAGGAGTTAAGAGGCATGATGCCTGCCACTTTTTTCAGATGGTTCAGGGAAAAATTATATATGCGAGAGAGATTACATAAGAGATGGAAGATAATAGAGAAAATGTAGCAAAATGCTAACAAGTGGTGAAACTAGGTGAAAGAAACATGAGAGTCCCTTATAACGACTCTTTTTTTCTTGCAGTTAGAAATCTGAGTGAGGAGAGTATGAGGGTACTTTGCATTTTGAAACTTTTCTGTAAGTTTGGAATCATTTCAAAAATAAAAGTTAAATAATACAAAGTGAAACAAAAGTATTTTAAGAAGTTGTGTGTGGAAATGGACTATGTCAATGGCTATTAAACGTGTAACTCTAAGGACCAGCCATAAGGCAATAAAGGAGTCTGGATGGTATAAATGGTTAATGCACTCAGGTTTGAGTCTACCCAAAGGTGCCTTGGAAGAAAGGCCTGGCAATATATTTTTGAAAAATCAACTTTAAAAACCCTGTGGAGCACAGCTCTACCCCTGACACACACACGGGATCGCCATGATTCGGAATCAACTCATCAGCAACTGGTTTACAAGGAAATAGAAAGATTTATAACTATGCACAGATGCTGCCGAAAGCCCCTTTCTGAGTTATACATCTTGTTTACCACCTGCTGGTTTTATGTGGAGAACCCAGGACATTCTCACCCCGGCATGGGAGTATATCTGCTAAGGAAAAATGTAACAAAAACATGGAGGCAACCTGAGCAGCACCTCTCAGCCCAGCACAAAGACAGCCAAAGCAGGAGGCCAAGTGCCACTTCCTGTGGAGGGAGACTTGCTCTTGCTCATTCTAGCCCTGCTACGTCCAGAAGAGCATTAGTCACAAAGCCTTCTTTTGTTCTTCCTGCGTTCAGGTGGGAGAGCTTCTCATGTGGATGCCACATATAGAGCAGTGAGAACATCAGGGCTGCGATCCTTAACGTGAAAGCGAAGGGAAGAATACTCAGAAGAATTTGCGGGCTTTGCACAGCTTCTTCCACCTTTACCGCTCCCTGGAATGCAAACTTGAGCAGTGTTATTGGCAAAGCAACTCGCACCTGAGCTCCTTCAAGCAGCCCCCTTTTTATCACCATGACTTCGGAGACAATTGTTTTTGATATCTTTACTTCCCCTACAGTCTGGATTCTTCCATCCTCCTCCTTCATCTTGGTGATTTGGTCACAAAATGGACAGTCACAGCACTGGTCTTGTCAACATTCCTGTGCCTGGCTGGTTATTGGGCCCTCAGCTCCTGCCAATCTGTTGGTACCAACTCACAGCCAATAGTCATTGAGGATGGGCTCTAGACCTCCATGATCATAACACCCCCGGGGCCCTAGACTTTTAACTTCATCCTGCTTTAAATCTTATTACCCAGCCTCTTCCTAGGTATCTCATTTTTGTTGTGGTGGTGGTGGTGGTAAAATATATATGACAAAACATTTGCCCCTCCAACTATTCTCACATGTACACTCCTTATGTTCACTATATGTGATTGTTAAGGTTGTATGTCAAATTGGCTGGGCCATGGATTCTCAGTGGTTTGGCACTTATGATATAGTTTGGCAGTCCTATAATGATGTGATCACTTCCATGATGGGATCTGCTGTGAATAGCCAATCATTTGAAAGAGAGGTTCCTTGGAGGTGTGGCCTACATCCAATATAGGTGGGCTTTCTGGCAAGACTCGTGGGCTTTTGCTATCTCTGGATCCTACACCTGGCTCCTGTTTGTCTGACCCCTGATTCTTGGGACTTGAGCTAGTAGCTTACCTGCAGCCTTGCCTGCCGGTCTTGGGATTTGTTGATCTCCACAGACTGTGAGCCAGAGACTTGCTGTCTGACTTGCCGATCTTGGGTTCACCAGCACCTGCAGCTATGTGGGTCACAAGAAGCCTGTAGCCTGACCTACAGACTTGAGACTTTCCAGGTTCTGCAACCATGTGAGCCATTTCCTTGATATAAATCTATATATATTTTTATGTGCTTTACTTGGTTTTGCTTCTCTAGAGAACCTAGCCTAAGACACTATGTTTTGTAGTCATCATCACTATTCATTTCCAAAATTTTCAATCACCCTAAACAGGAACAGGAGTTGCCCCTCAAACAATACCTTCCTAAGTTTCTTATTTTTGACACTTTGTTTTTTCTTCTGCTTTTAGCCCCACACTTAATCCCTGGAGACTGACAGCTGTTAGAATTTCCCTAATCATGTTCAGAGGAGAACCATATAGCAAAGGATGATTAGCAATACAAGAAGGTCAAACAACTAGTAAGTCAAGTAGCTAGGGCTGAATCCAGGTCTTGACCTTTCTACTGTATTTAAAAAAAAAAAAAAAAAAAAAATTTTTTTTTTTTTTTATCTTTCTCAAAATAGAAATTCCCTCTTCTAACTCCATCAGGGCCATAATATCCAAGAAACATATTTCATGACTTATATTCTAATTCACTAATGAGGCATTGATAGTTCAGTGGTAGAATTCTCACCCTCCATGCAGGAAACCTGGGTTTCATTCCGGCCACTGTGCCTCATGCACAGCCACCACTTGTCTGTCAGTGGAGGCTTGTGTGTTGCTAGGGTGCTAAACAGGCTTCGGTGGAGCTTGCAGACTAAGACAAACGAGGAAAAAAGGGCTGGGAATCTACTTGCAAAAATCAGTCAATGAAAATCCTATGGGTCAGGACTGGGCAGTATTTTGTTCCCTCGTACATGGGGCCACGATGCGTCAGGGGCCAGCTCAATGGCAGCAAACAACAACAACAATTCACTAATTAGGGATCCAGAGCTGAACTTACATTTGATAGAGCACCTAAGCCTAGATGAAAATGGGCCAGAATGAGGTGGGGGTGGGGTGTGTTTTCTTCCCTTTGCTGCAGCTGACTCTGTTCATTTGGGAGGGACAAGCATAAAAGGGAGTGGTGTGATTCCAATGAAAACATAGCTTTCCTGTCAATGCTGTATGAAACAATTTGAAGAAGAGACATAATAGTAGTAAAATCTTTAAGCAAGTTCTACTCTCCCAGTAGATTCAGTTCTTCTCATGTCTGGACACTGGGCTTTGTTGAAAGTAACTCACCTGCAGAGAAATATAATGGCAGCTGAATGCAGCCCGCTGTTTTCAACATAACCATAGCTTCATCTGCCAGAAAGCTCTTTTCTAATTTATTCGATTTCAGTGCCTGACTTCTGTTTCCAGTGGTGAATGCTGAATTCCTATCAAAACCTTCGCGACCCAAGCACATGCTTGTTTTCAAAAGCCTGAGCCTACTCTTCCACAGATGGTCACTCACTGCCTTCCTAGAGCAAATTCCCTGGGTGACAGTGGATCAGAAACTCTTACCCTACTACTCTTCTTTGGGACACCTTTCACATCCTCTTTCTCCTGAGGTGGCTCACTCCCTTGAGAAGTTGTCACCATATGAACCGCTGTCTTGCAAATAAAGAAATTAAAGCCCTAGGACAGATCAGACAGCTAGCATGTGACAGTGCCGAAAGTAAAACTCAGGTCTTGACTCCCTAACCAAATTTCTTCCCACTACACTGTGCCTTTGAACTGGATGGTTTCAAAAGAGAGGCAGCCTAGTGAGTCCTGCTTCTGAAGTCAAGCCGACTTGAGTTCAAATCTCAGCTTCACCACTTTCTGACTGTGGGACATTGAGCAAATAGATTAAATGTCCTCTTTCATCATCTCTAAAATGGGAGTATTATTCCCTCACACACAAAGATCACAATAGAATATTGTCCAATATATTGTTAGAAGATGCGCCACATAGGTTGGAAGGCACTACTCGATAGCTGCAACAATGGACTCAAACATACCAATAATCATGAAGATGGCACAGGACCAGGCAATGTTTCATTCTATCATACATAAGGTCACCACGATTCAGAGCCAACTTTATGGCAACTAACAACAACATATAAAGCTGTAAGGACTAAAGGAAATAATGTGTGAAAGTGTCTGGAAATACAAAGTTGCTTGATAAATGTAAATGTCCTCCTCCTATCCTCTGAAAATGCCTTGTAGCGGTCAGCCTTTCTTCCCTTTAGCATGGCTGATCTCTGCCATTACGAGTGGGGAGTCAGAGTCTTATGTATGTATGTAGTCCGTGAGCCAGAAAGAAAACATGAGCCAGAACACCTAAGTAATTTTCTAGAACACTTTAATGAAATAAACTGCAAATATGCAAACAGAGAAAGAAATTTGGAAGATCATAAAGAAGCTTAAAAATCAGTGTTTACCTTATTTATCCAAAGAGAGTATTAGAACCCAGTATCTTTTCATCATATGGAGAAGGAAACAGCCTATGTGAGATTGAAAGTATTGCTCAAGTACACATTGCTAATTAGCTAATTAGCACCAGAATTGAGACAAGAACCCATGTCTTTTGATGTCCAGGGCACTGTTTTTTAGGCACCTTGATATATTGGGACACATGATTAGATAAAAGTGTTTGTATTTTTAGAGACTTATTTTACTTTAAAGGTGACCAGATTGGGGGTGTACTGAAGTCCTGTCTAACGGAGGCTTATTATTTAACTCTCAGAGTAAGGTTGCACATCTTTGCAAATTCTCTTCTCATCCCTTTGCTCATTAGTTTCCTGTGATCTTTCATGGATTTATTGCTTTACTTATTCAACATAACACTTTTTTTCTAGAAACTTGCAAGCAACAAGCATGTTTCACAGTTGGTAGAAGCTAAAACTTCCACCAACCTTGTCAGCTTAGTTGCTATGGTGATAAATGGTTTAAGAAAGTCTCATTTATTTGAAAATATATTTAGAAATAATTGAGCCCCTTGAGAGCAAATTGTCCTAAATTCCCTCTTTGGTAGTTCTTGATGTGTTTACTTCAGGGCACCAATAGTCTTTGATGGAAAATTCTCTTTATCTTGGTAGCTCAGTTGCTTGTGTTTAAGAGTCTCCACATTCCCTTGATTAAATCTTGGGCTAGTAGAACTTGTTCTGGATTCAGCAAATACCCACCTTGATTACACACCACCCAGTATTAACATAAGTCTTGCCTGGTGGAGGTTTTTCCCTATAGTGATTCTAGATTAGAATTTGAAGTTAATTAGACAAAATGTGATTGGAACTGAAATGAACACTAGTCTTTGGAGAGAAATGTGGGACAAGTACTTCTATTTGGGCAAAGGAAAAGGGGCAAGGGCAGTGTGGGTGGACATAACCCTCTAAACACCCTCCCCTTTCCAAAATAATGCTTGCCCTTCTGAATCTCCTTGGTTAGTGACTGCTAAGGTCTCATCTAGCTCTTACAAAAAGAAGGGATACTGGGGCCTTTTGACACTATGGATAATCATTTTGGGGGGGCATTCTGTGTGTCAAAACTCTACTTATATGCATCCTTATTTTTAACTTTACAATAAAAATATGTGGAAAATGCTATTATTATGTCCATTTTTATAGATGAGCAACCTAAGGTTAAAAGGAGCCCTCATGGTGTACTAATTAAGCACTTGGCTGCTAATCCAAAGATCAGCAGTATGAACTCACCAACTGCTCTGTGGGAGAGAGATGTGGCAGTTTGCTTCCTTGGAAACCCTATGGGGCAGTTTTACTCTTCTATAGGGTCGCTTCAAGTTGGAATCAACTTGATGGCAATGGTGTTTTGTGTGTTTTTTTTTTTTAACCTTAGGTTCAAAATGGTTGAGTGACTTGCTCAAGGCCACAAACACTGGTACTTGGGCTGGGATCCAAATGTATGTCTTCTGTAGGCCAGTGCCTCACTGCCCTAACATGGACTCGGCGGTTCTAGTCTTTTTTTTTTTTTCTTTTCTCAGTCCAGATCTTTCTGAGATGAGCAGACTCTTGCACCTCCCCACCTATGGAGTTAGGATTCCACATCCCGTAAAAAACAAAAATAGTAGGAACCTCAAAGCTTTGAGGCTCTTAGCACTACTTTACACAGGACATGTCACTCTCCATCTGACTTAACAGTAATACACACCCTATCTTCTTTACCTCCCTTTCCAAAGTGCCATTACCTCAAAAAGAATGACTGTCCTCATAAGGCATCAGCAATGCCAGCATAGCTCAGTGGCTTCAAGCATGTAGTCTGGAGTCAGACTGCTGAGGTTCAAATCTCAGTTCTACCATTTATTGGCTGTGTAAGCAAATTACTTGACTTCTCCTGCTTCAGTTTTCCCCATTGATAAAGTGGAAATAACATCACTGCCTACCTTATGCAGAAGTGTGTGGGAATTAGTGAATAGGCATAAAGCTACTAGAATGTGAAGTCCACAAAGCCAGATCCTTTGGTATGCTACCTGCTATATCACCAATATCTAGGTCCCATTTGTCAGTCAATAAATATTGAATAAATGAATAAAACATTCAGGACAATAAGCCCACAAGTAACACCAGCCTTTGTTATTATCAGAGTGTGTCAGAACATATTTTTTTTTTTTCAGCAATTTCTACAACTGCTATCTCCCAATCTTGTACCTTTGAAGTGTCTCTTAGAGAGCTTGCAGGCCAGGCTGTGCACAGCTGGCTGCTTGGTGCCCAGGCTGTGGCCTCCATGTTCCTGCCTCTCCCGCTTCAGCAAGGATCTGCATGCAGCCACAGACTGTGTTGGGTAGCAGTAGGGTCTCATGCTACTTTAGGTAAGTTGGTGCCTACACCATTTTATTTAGGGCAGCAACTTCTACTGGTTCTGTTGAACCAATATTCAGCTCTCTGTCACCTCCGGGTTCACGAAGGATTCCTGTGTCCTTGAAGACAGCAGAAGGCCAGCAACTAGGTCTCCCGTCTAAATAGAGTTGGAAGTGATGTGCCTTACTTCTGCATAGAAAAACTTAAGAGCTGGTAGGAGATGCTCCATGTTATCTTACTCTATTTGATTCATCAGGGGAACATATTTTTAAATGAATGCTCCATCTGCCGGAGTCCCTGAGCCTAGCCTCTCTGCCAACTCACGTTGGCCATATAATGTGAAGAAGGAATAGAAGTTTTATTCTCTTGGGGTTGTTTTTGTAGAAGAACAGGCTAGCCTTCTCTGACACATACAGTCTAGGAATGCCGACAGCATCCATTTCAGCCCAGGGCCATTTCCGTGGGCTTATATGCCCTGCTGGGCCCAGGAGTAAGTCTGAACATCCTTCCCCTTCCCACTCACAGAAAACCAAAAACCCAAACCAAACCCATTGCTGCTGAGTCAATTCCGACTCACGGAGACTCTATAGGATAGAGTAGAACTGCCCCATAGGGTTTCCAAGGAGCAGATGGTGGATTTGAACTGCCGACTTTTGGTTAGCAGCTGAATACTCAAACACTGCACCACCAGGGCTCACAGAGAATGGTCCTAAATCTTAGCCAGAGAGTTCTTCCTCCCCTCACTTCTAGCCTAACTTTTCCTCCAAAGAATTTGATAAATGATTGAGTGAAAGCCTTATGCTTCCAGGGCAAGATTTCACTAAACCAAAACCAAACCAAACCTGTTGCTGTTGAGTCAATTCTGACTCATAGCAACCCTGCAGGACAGAGTAGAACTGCCCCATAGAGTTTCCAAGGAGCGCCTGGTGGATTTGAACTGCATTACCTTTTGTTAGCAGCTGTAGCTCTTAACCACCACATCACCAGGGTTTCCAAGATTTCACTAAACCCAAAAAAACCAAATCCACTGCCATCAAGTTGATTCTGCCTCATAGCAATCCTATAGGACAGAGTAGAATTGCCCCACAGAGTTTCCAAGGAGTGCCTGGCAGATTTGAACTGCCAAACTCTTAGTTAGCAACTATAGTACTTAACCACTATACCACCAGAGTTTCCTAAGATTTCACTAGTTTTCTCTAAATGGTCTCCAGATTATCATACAGTTAAGGATAAAAGCTTAATTTTTTCTAGCCAAAATATAAGTCATAGAAGCAAGGGCTAAAGCTAAAACGATCATTGGGTATCAGAATCCCAATGTACTTCAAACATTTCTAAATTTGTATTGAAATGTGGCCAGATCTGCTATTATTTGGCTTGAGAGAAGTGATAACTCTACATGATAAAGGAAAGAAATTGAGGTATCTAATTGCCAACACTAAAAGCTACCCATGTTTTCATAAAGATGTCGATTATTTTTCCTGGCCACAATTCTGCAGAAGAATTTTTCAAACACAGAGCAGTGTGCGGTAACAGCTGGTCCTCTCTTTAGTTGAAGATGGAGCTTTCTGCAATTCTGTCTTAGCTATCTAGTGCTGCTAGATATTCAAGTGTATCACTTAAAAGTTCTACCTTCCACCAAAAGTTTGAACGTAATTCAGACAAGCTCTTTGCTACTGCATGAAAAGCGTTGTTCTTCCTCTACTGTGCAATGACATGTTCATCATTTCCTTTTAAAGCCTCATGAGAAGTATACTTAACAACCAGATTTCTAGCAACATTCTGTTGCTGACACCATACATAGTCTCTAAGATGAGAGAGACTTTCTCTATAGCTCTCCTCACTTCCCTCTGAACTCTCATCAGAGTTGCTTTTGATGTCCATAATTCTACCAACAGTCTCTTCAAGGCAATCTAGGCCTTTACCATTAGGCACCTTAAAACTCTTCCAGCCTCTACCCATTACCCAATTCCAAAACCACTTCCACATTTTAGGTATCTGTTAGAGCAGCACCCCACTCTCCTGATACCAAATTCTGTCTTAGCTGTCTAGTGTTGCTATAACAGAAATACTACAAATGGGTATTTAATAAACAGACATTTATTTTTTCACAGTCTAAAACCAAAAGCCAATTGCCATCAAGTCAATTCTGACTGATAACAACCCTATAGCAACTGTCCCATTGAGTTTCCAAGGAGCACCTGGTGGATTCGATCTGCTGACCTTTCGGTTAGCAGCTGTAGCTCTTAACCACTACACCACCAGGGTTTCCTCTCACAGTTTTGTTGTTAGGTGCTTTTGAGTCAGTTCTGACTCATACTGACCCTAGGTACAACAGGACGAAACGCTGCCCAGTCCTGTGCCATACTCACAATCATTGTTATGCTTGAGCCCATTGTTGCAGCTGCTGTGTCAATTCATCTCATTGAGGGTCTTCCTCATTTTCACTGACCATCTACTTTACCAAGCATGAAGTCCTTCTCTAGAGACTGATCCCTCCTGACAACATGCCCAAAGTATGTGAGATGTAGCCTCTCCATCCTTGCTTCTAAGGAGCATTCTGGTTGTACTTCTTCCAAAACAGATTTGTTTGTTTTTTTGGCAGTCCATAACCAAAAAACCAAACCCACTTCCGTCGAGTCGATTCCCACTCATAGCAACTCTACAGGACAGAGTAGAACTGTGCCATAGAGTTTTCAAGGAACAACTGGCAGATCTGAACTGCCGGTCTCTTGGTTAGCAGCTGTAGCTCTTAACCACTATGCCACCAGGGTTTCCTTGGCAGTCCATAGTATATTCAATATTCTTCACCAATACCACAATTCAAAGGTGTCAATTCTTCTTCGGTCTTCCTTATTCGTTGTCCAGCTTTTGCATGCATATGAGGCAATTGAAAACACCATGGCTTGGGTCAGATGTACCTTAGTCTTCAAGGTAACCTCAGGGTGCTGGGTCTAGGGCAAAGTTTTCTCTCTCTTTGGCTCTGGGTCTTTGAGCTTCTGCTTCTGGATTTTCTTCAGGAGGCTTGGAATCTCTCTTCCCAGTCTCTGTTTTCTGGTTTGCATTTAATCTCTTTTACTTCTTAAAAGAGATTGACTCAAGATACACCTACACTAATTCTGCCTCATTAACATAACAAAGACAACCCATTCCCAAATGGAATCCAAAAAACAAAAAAATTCATTATCATTGAGTCCATTCTGACTCATAGGAACCCTATAGGACAGAATAGAACAAGATTAGGTTTTACAACACACATTTTTTTGTGGAAGGGAGCCCTGGTGGTGCAAATGGTTTAGTGACTGGCTGCTAACCTAAAGGTCAGTGGCTGGAACCCACCAGCTGTTCTTTGGGAGAAAGATGTGGCAGTCTGCTTTCATAAAGATTTCAGCCTTGGAAGCCCTATGGGGCAGGTCTACCCTGTTCTACAGGGTTGCTATGAGTTGGAATAAATCTGATGGCCATGGGTTTGGGTGTCAGATTTTATTTTGGGGGACACAATTCAATTTGTAACAATTTCCCTATGGCGTTTTTTGCCTGCCTTTTCTGAATCACTTCTTCTTAACTTTTCCCCTGCAAAACTACGTTTCTGGGATCTCTAAGAAAGTAACCTAAGGAATCAGTTGCAAATTCATTTGCTTATTATAGATTCTGTGGTGTTTTCTTGACCGTGGTTATAAGTCAAGCAGTGATCCAACCACAAGTCCACATTTAGGCCAGGGTAGCAGTCCAGCCTGAGGCTATGAAAGGAAAAGCCTTGCCAAGAGGACCAAACTCGCAAGGTGACCTTTTTACCACATTACTCTGACCCACTGAATAGATTCATACCATCAGTGAGGAGCCAAGAAGCAAACCCAAAGGAAAGCAGAGGCAAGATAGTACAGTGGACCCCATTCTATCCTCACCTAGGAGGCACCAAAGCTCTTGTGAAAACCGCAGAGTCGGGGGTCTGACCTTCGTCCTATCAAATCCCAGTCTCTAGAAATAAGACCAACACCATATAATTTTTAAAGATTCCAGGTGGTCCCCATGGATAGACTGGCACCAGTCCATGGATAATGAGTTGTTGGAAACAGCACCAGATTTGGATGCAAACTGGTTTCAAGTTCTGGTTACATCTCTTAGGAGCTGTGTTTCTTTGGAAAATTATTTAAATTCTCTTAACATCTTCTGTGGATAATGCTATCTATTTCATGTAGTTGTGACGATAAAAATTTTTAAATAAAGCTATGTGAAGACAAGTAGCAGAGTGCCTGGCATATTGTTATTATACAATAATATACATCTGAATTTTATTCATTCATTTATTCACTCATTCAGAAATTATACTGAATGATATTACTAATGTCATCAGCAGTAGCAATTACTCTGTACCATGCATTGTTCAAGGTGCTATAGGTTTATTATATTACTCAATCTCCATAATATCTTAATAAAGTTACATATAGTTTTCCTAATTTTATCCATGTGGAAACTAAGGCATGAAGATGTTAAAAAATCTTGCCCAATTTCCACAGAGAGTAAGGGTTGAAGCTAAGATTTGACCCCACAATGTGAGACCTACTGTCTCCCATTGTGCTCAGCACTGAGTATATTGGCATGACATATACTAGTCTAGGAGACAGATAGTAAACAAACAAACAAACAAAAAACATAAATAAGTGATTGCAAAGAAGAAAACGCTAAGAATGAAGAGAGAATTGTAATGGAGAATAATAACGGTGGTAGCAGTGCAGATTTAGACATATCAAAGGAGTCATCCCTGAAGAGGTGTTTTTAGGCCAAGGGCATAACAGTGTACACAGAGGCCTTGGGGCTAAATAAAGTTTCATGTACTTTGGGATCACTGTAACTCCAATTTAGTGCCTGTGGGGAGAGGGGGATGGTACAAACTGAGATTGGAAAGGTGGGCCAGAACACGTGGAGGCCTTGTAGTCAAGGTAGGGAAGGTAAATTTTATTTGAAATGCAATGAGGGGCTAAAAGGTTTTAAACCAGCTTATGCTTTTAACGATCACCTCTGCTGCTGCTTGAATAATGGATTGGGTGGAAACGGGTTGAAAGAGGAAGCAGGGAAAGCAATTTTAATTTTACAGCAGTAGTCGGGTGAAAGGTGATGGTATTTTTTTGTAAGTGAGAGAGAGATGGATTCTAGTTCCAATTTGGAGGTTAAATCAATAAGATTCACTCATGTGTTAGGTAAGGGAGAGTAGAGGAATCAAGGATGACTCTAACATTTCTGACTTGAGTAGTCATAGAGATGATGGTGCCATTTATTGAAAAGGGGAAGGATTAGTACAAGCCTAGGGTTTAGAAAAAATCAGAAGTTTAATTTTCAGCATATTAAATATGTGATGATCGTGATAAATCCAAGTACAGATAAAAAGTAGGTAAGTGGATATCTAAGAAGAAAGTTCCAAAAGAGCATAAATGAGGAAGTCAAGAACACAGAGAAAGTATTGAAAGTATTTAAAGCCAAGAGAATAAACACAATCTCCCAAGGAGCTGGTAGGGAGAGAGTGAAGAAGATGAGAAGGCAGGCTACGTTGAGATCTAAAAGACTCAAATTTCTTCAATATTCAAAGGTTAGGCAAAGCCTGAGCATCCAACTAAAGATATAAAAGAATTAGCCATAGAGATGTAAGAAAAAAAAAGGAAAGTGCCTCACAACTAGAAGAAAAAGAGATGAAGCCATAAGGCATCATCGTTGGTATAAGATCCTGCCAGGAGAAATTAATGTTTAGGAAGTAGAACTGGGAAGACATTGTTTGAGTAGTTAGGGGATGAAGAAGAGGGAGGAGCCCAAGATGATTAGCGGATTCCAGGGTGCCAGGATGGTCTAGGTGCCACTGACAAACACAAGAAACACAGGAGGCAAACAGAGGTTAGGGAGTGGAGACTTCTGCTTGGCAAGTGCTGAGTTTGAAGTCCCTGGAGGAGTATTGGGCAGTTACCGTTGACAGTCTGAAGTCTAAAGGAAGAAAGACCATCTCTTACTGTGACTCTCCCAGAAGATCAAGGAAGTCGTGTTCCTTCTGTAAGCCTCTAGCAAATGTCTTCCTGTATCTTGTTGGCTGGCATCAAACCATCTGACTTTCTAAGATAAAACATAGTGGCTGGATACGATATACACTGATTTTTTAAAGACAACCAGGGCCATCCCTGGAGCTGACAGTGAGTAATTCTTACCCAGGCCAGATGGCTAAGCCCGGGAAAATGACACATTACCAAAGAAGACACCATTAAGTATCCACTACATGGACTTCCACCATTGTCAGGCACAGGAAAAATAAATAAATAAACGTTTTCCTAACTTTCAAGCTTCATACCAACCAGGGTAGCACAGAGAAGAGGATGTCTACCTCTGCCTAGGTGCATTGAGAAAGGTTTTATATAAGAGGGGATGTCTTAGTTAGGTTCTTCAAGACTGGGTAAAAGTTTGCCAGGCAATGAAAAAGGATGGACAAGCGGAAAGGGTATTCTGACAGAGAAAAGTACTCAAAAACCTGAGAGGTCCAGACAGCTAGGCCTGTTTGGGCTTGTCTGGGGGAGCTTCCTCGCCTGTGATTTAGAAAACATCCTGTTTTGACAACAAAGTGCCTTGTTTCTATGTAGGGAATAGTATAATATTGTTTTAATACATTTCATCTAATTTTTATTATAACATTTGATTTTCATTCCATTCATTTGACAGAAAAGGGAAGGGGCGTGTGCATTGCATGTGGTCGTTGAATATAACTGCTGTCATTGTAGGTTTTATCCAGCATGTCTCTATTTTGGACACAGAAGGGTTATATGACAGCTGTTTGATGCTAGCTTTGGACACTTGAGAAACTTACTTAACCTCTCTGCACCTCAATTTTCTCATCTAGAAAATGAGAGATAATAATACCTTGACTGCAGGCTCATTGTTAGATTTAAGTGCTATACCACATGCAAAGCACTCTGTAGTTTGTATCTCTCTACCCAAATCAGAGCAATTATTATCATCACCATCATTATAATTATTATTATTGGGGACCAAGCAGAAAATGAACCAAGTGGAACAGTTATAAAACCTTTTTTGGAAGCCAAGTTGTAGTGACCAGATTACAAGCAGATGGAACAGCAGACTCCAGCCTTCCAAACAGGCTGAGTGTTCTGCCTCTTGGCTTTTTGATTATAAAGGAGGTAATTCATCAACTGATTCTATCAAGGACAAAAGTGCCATTGTCACAAAAGAGAGGAATCGGAAAATCGGCTTCAACAGCACAAGCTGTATGTGGTTTATGGAACTAATAACAATAACCGAGTTCCTACTATATGGAGAGCATTCTGCTCTAGACATTTTGTATGTTCTCTCAGTTATGCCTTAAAACAATTCAGTGAGGATTAGCCCCATTTATAGATGAGGAAACTGAGGTTCAGAAAGCCTAAGTAATCACCAGAAGTCTCACACCAGTAACAAGTGGTAGGACCAGGATCAAATTCCTGACTCTAAACCCATGCTCTTTCTGTTACGTTATTGTGTCTCTACTGCAGGGGTTCTCCTCCAAGTGGTCTCTAGGCAAGCATCATCAGCATTCCCTGGAATCTTGATAGAAAGACAAATTCTGTGGCCCTGCCCAAAACCTACCAAATCAGAAGCTCTGAAGACGGAGCCCAGAAATCTGTGTTTTAACAACCCTGCAGGAAAAGGGCTATAGGAGAGGTGAAAGCAGAGTGCAATGGTTGCAGAGAAAAGGGTGGGGGAAGAATTCATAGGAAAGGTAGCTTTTGAGCTAGATGGGCAGGATTTTGATACTTGGAGGAAGATGAGATCAAAAGGTATTCCAAAATAGGAAAAGAGTGAGAAGAGGCATGGGGTGGGAAAGAAAGGATATGTTTGTGAATAGTAAGGGTAGTGCTCCCAGCCTGTGAGGAAGGAGTGGGAGTTTGGGTTAGCAGAGTGGGCCAGTGTACAAGGAGTTTGTCTTTTACCTGTAGCCACTGGGAATGGTCAAGGATCTTAATCTGTGTTACGCAGGGCACTGGTAGGACCCAGTCTGCCCCAGCAGCCAGTCTTACAGTTATATAGGCCCCCCGACTAAGGAACACTAAGAGTACCTGGAAGGAAATGCTACCTCCTGAGCACCTATGATGTACTTGCTACAGCATTAGTTGCATTCCTTGAGTTAGCTGATTTCTTACCATAGCTTTTGCAAAGTGGCGTGGATCCTCAAGGCAGAAGAAAAAAGTGAAGCTCAGAGAAGCACGGGTAGAGGGTCTTGCTACAATAAGATGACGGACATCCTATATTGTCAGAATAGGTTATGTATATTTTCCACCCATCTATCTATCCATCCTGTTATCCTACCCTCAGTTCATCCATACATCCCAGGCTTGGCTTCATGAAGAATTTGAGGAGGATAGTTATGTATGCCCTAGTTATCGAGGCTTACTTTTATGTATTTCCCCTCTGCTCATGACCCTGGCAAATCAACCCTATATGCCAAGCCCTAAAGCAAGTCATAAGCACTAGTCATGCTTTGAGACAACCATTCCAAATGCCAACCTGTACATATCTCCTTTCTCTATTTTCTTCTTCACTTCTTGGCCTTCTACTTGAATTTACTTTGATCTTTGCCTGCTGTCCCTACCCTTATCCCTGAATGCTTGACTCCATGACCCCATTCTAGATCCTTGCTTTGGTTCCGTTGTATTGCTTCTGCCTGTTCTCCCTGGCATTGAACCTTAGTTTACACTTAAAGCATTACTTTAGGTATCTTAGGAACACTGGTTCTGACATTTCCTGCTGCCTTAGGGAGCACCACTGAAATCTTATCCAAAGTCTTGGCATCTACATCCTCCCTAAGACACTTGACCAACTGCTGGCAGGGCCAACAAATTTCAATAGTGATAACCCCACTGGTTTGGATCTCAGATTTCTTGATGATTCCTGTTTATCAGATTTCTGTTCTAAGTCTCATTTAGATTCCTCTTTGCTTGCTGTGTATCTAGTGTCTGGCCTAGACTCATCTCTGTCTCACCTTTTTCTTCCCAAGATGGCATTTGTCTTACTTCCCAGATTCTCCCTGGCATCTGATCTTGTCCTTTCTCTGTTTTTGGCTTTAATCTGTTTATCTCGTGCCTTGGATCCTAATGAGTTGGCCCTGCTTCACAATCCAAACTAGGACAAGGTCTTGGAAAGAAATGGGCAAGGGGGCTAAACTGAAAAAGCAAAGACTTGTTTCTTCACCTTTCTAATCTTTGAACAGGTGGAGGCCTAAGTCAGAGAGAGAACCCTGTGGTGTTGGATTGGAACTGGAGATATCTTTGTAAACTTGTTCTTGATAGATAAACAGATACAGAAATAAATAAATATATATGCAAAGGTATGCGTATATGTTTATGTGTGTGTGTGTATACATTTTTTTAACTCTGTTCACTGAGAGATCCCCTATAGCAATGAGTGCACCTAACCTCCAGTTCATGGGTTCTAAATACCATTTCATTAAAATCCACCAGGGCTCCTTGGAGAAATGGCTGATTGCAGGGCTGGGCATGAAAGTACAATTAGAACCTGGAATATCTTGTGCCAGAAAGCAAGGAAGTACTGAAAGAATGATGGGGACATGTTGAAAGACCAAAGAAGTCGGCTTGAATGGGCTCCCACTGGCCTTATCAGGGACAATTTTAATATCAAAACAAATAAGATAATAAATGATTATAACCCATTTAATAAAACAGGACACCATGAGTCTATGTAGATATATATCTATCAGTCAGTAGATTAAAAGTTTGATGAAGAATGGGATACTTACAGGTTTCAAAGTGCCTTCCCCAGAAATACTTACTAATTACAAAGAGAAAAGTCACTTTAACATGGAGAAGTCTGGCAGATACCACCTTAAGCAAGTGACTAAAGTGCATATAATTAGTAATGGGGTAAACTGAAACAATTAGCCACCTGAAAGAATGCATTGAGAAGAACACAGTGCCATTTCTGTGATGTTCCTGCCGAAGTCATAAAATACGACTATAATCATGAAGAAGCAACAAAAGTCCATTGAGGGATATTCTACAAAAATGATCTTAAAAAATGTCCAGATCAAAAAAATTAAAGACTGTGGGACTTTTCCAGACTGAAGGAGACTAAGTATGATTCTGAACTGGATCCTTCAGCTATAAGACATTATACTGAAACAACTGGCAAAACATGAATGGGGTATGAAGTTTATATGGTAGGAATGTGGCAATGTTAATTTCTTGATTTTGATGGTCATATTGGGGTATGTGAGGTTCGTAAGTAGTGCAAATGGTTTGCAGCTGGCTGCTAACCTAAAGGTTGGTGGTTCAAACCCCCTCAGCAGCTCTACAGTAGAAAGGCCTGGTAATGTGCTTCCATACAGTTTACAGCCAAGAAAACCCTATGGAGCTCTTCTACTCTGTACTCATGGGGTCACCATGAGTCAGAGTTGACTCAAGGGCAACAGGTTTGATTGTTTTGATATGGAGGAAAATATCCTTGTTTTTAGGAAATAAAAAGTATTCCAGAGTGGTGAGGTTTCAGGTTAGCAACTAACTTTGAAGTGGTTCAGGGGAAAAAAAGTTCTTTGTACTGTATTTCTTTCTTTTCTCTAAGCACATTATTGTTTCTTAATAAAAAAGAAGAAGGATTTTTAAATATCAACACAGATTTAATAATAATTCCTGGGGTTATAACTTCACTATTGCCAGTGACGAATATTGTTGTAAAAGTTTTCTATGTACAGATTTTAAACACAATACAGTTAGTTGCTCTGTCAAAGAGATCACATGACAAATTCTTGAAAGTTGCCTAACTTTTTAAAAATAAGTTCTATGGCCATGAACATCCTGACACTAAAAAAACTCAAAGCCATTGCAGTTGAGTCGATTCTCACTCATAACAACCCTAAAGGACAGAGTAGAACTACCTCACTGGGTTTCCGAGGAGTGCCTGGGGGATTCGAACTGCTGACCTTTTAGTTAGCAGCCGAGCTGTTAAACACTATACCACCAGGGTTTCTGAACATCATGATTAAAAAAAAGAAAATTATCATGATAGGCAACACTAATTGACCACTTACCATATGCCTTTTTTACTATACTTGTAATAACTCAGTGAATCCTCACACTAACCTTCTGAGAAGGGACTGAAGTTTTAATGGAGAATACACTGCACAACGTGAGTATGAGGTTTGGACTGTGGAAGGTTAGTTGGCAACACAGAAAGTCTCTTTAGAAGTGAAATTGCCTTCATAATTAACTAGTGTTGAGGGCTTGGCTCTCAGCCATATAGGCTCAAAAACGCTCTCCTATATGTCTCAAAACTAATTGGACTTGGAAATAATGATTTAAGCTAAAAAAAAAAAAAATTAAAAGAGTCACAAGAAACTGATGGTAAATCAGAATCATAATCCACCCATTTAATTTGCAATAAGAAGTCACTGTTAAAGTAAATATTGATATTAACCTGATCAGTACATTCCCTTCCTGTAGGCAACTCTGTAAAAAAGCCAAATGACAATCAGGACAACTATGGGTGAGCAAGGGGAATGAATCAGGACCTGACTGTTGATCAGCATCAGGTCACGTCAGCCCAACACATCTATTTCCAGATGGGCCAGTCCTTCCAGATGGGCTGTGGGCAGGCAGACATTGATAGGTTTTACTCTGCTGTAATTTCCTTCTGCGACTTTCTTTGTACTTTGCTGAACTTCTGACTACTCTGACGATTTAGATATAAACGCTGGGGTTAATTCTATTTCTGTGAGCTAGAATATTTTTATAATGGTTTTTCATGTTACTGCTGTAAATACAGGCAGTTGGCAAACTATACTCTACAGGTCAGCTCCAGCCTGCCATCTGATTTTTGTACTGCCTATGAACTAAAAATAGTTATTACATTTCAAGTGATTGAGAAAAACAAAAAAAAAAATCAACAGAATAATATTTTGTGGCCTGTGACAGCTATATGAAATTCAAATTTCAGTGTCCACAAATAAAGTTTTATTAGAATACAATCATGCTCATTCACTTGCATACTGTGTATGGCTGCTTTTATACTACAATGACAGAGTTGAGTAATTGAGACAGACTGTGTGGCTCAAAAAACTAAAATATTTATTTTTGATTCTTTACAGAAAAGGTTTGTCAAACCCTGCTCTAATCCATTGTTTTAATTTTGTTAATTAACCTCCCAGGATGATCTTATTTCTCTTACGTTCTTGAGGGGCTACATTTTGTAGGCCTCTTCCACCCGACATACTTCAGCTTACATCATTCTATTGCCATGAAATCTTGATTAAAATCTGAACTTAAAACATAAAATCATTTGATCATAATTGATAATAGCTGTCATTTATTGAACACCTACTATGTGCTAGGAACTTCACAGAATGCTCTTATTTAATTCTCAGAATCACTCTGTGTGATACATTTTATTATACTTATTTTGAGGGATGAAGTAACTGACCAGATGGGTTGTGACTTTCTCCAAGCTTACCCCTGGTTATTGGCAGAACTGGAATTTCAACCCAGTCTGTACAACTTCAATGCCTGTGTTTTCTCTGCCCTATCACCCTCTCATCTCACATTAAATAAATCAAAAAGGAGTTAGGAAGGTTAACAATCTATTTTCCCACAAAAGTACATTGAAAAAATAAAAGCAAGTTTTATTCTACAAAAGGCTGCTGTTCATTGGCATCTTCAATACAATCCCAACTTCATGGCTAAGCATTTTCAATATCAAGAGTGACAGAATCAAATGTTGCAGCAGAGGCTGGGTAGACAATGCAAACAGGTGAAATGCGCTACATGTAAGAAAAATTGTGTGACCCTCTTTGTTTAGTTTCTCATCATTTTATCTTCCATTTGTATACAGGCAAGGACATAGAGACTATTACTGAAAAAAAAAAAACTATAAAGCAAGCACTAGGCTTGTGGAAACTAAACTTCATGTCCTGTCTAAAGGGGAAGATGCTATTCAGTTCCAGCCAACTGTTGCCATATGAGAACTTAGAACCAGATTTTCCAGGTTTTGTGGATTTTCAAGGGAAGCTGCAGAAGCGCATTTTGTCCCACTGAATTTTTTGACTCATGGCTACCCTGTGTGTACAGAGTAAGATTGTTCCATAGGGTTTTCAAAACTGTGACCTCCCAGAAGCAGATTACCAGGCCTCTCTTCCGAGGTGCCTTTTGGTAGGTTGAACTGCCAACCTTTTGGCTAGTAGTTGAGCACTTAACCATTTACCCCACCCTATTGGGATCAACTTGCCTGCAACTAACAACAAAAGAAAGTTGTATGAATCTTGAACACTTTGCAGGCCAAAAAGCATTTATCTTCAGGTGGACTAGGGCCCATGGGCTGCCAGGCTGGGACCTCTGGGCTGTGTCTGGCAGCCACACCTCTTCCTCCTCAGAGTGACCTTTCTCTCTGCTGGTGTAAGCATTGTAAGAGCATTTGTGTTCACATCTCCAACCACACAGAGGAGATGCTTTGTTCTCTCCAGAGGCACCTGCGTATAGAGGCAATAAAAGTCACAAATGAGGCTTTAATTATTCAAATGGCCCTCTGAGCATTAAGGCCCATCATAACAGTTGTATCTAACAGGCTTTTGATCTCTCTCCAGGTACTGCCTCCTGATTAAAAGTCTTTTCTGCCTTTTTAAAATTCCTCACCCAGCTTTGATGTTCTCTGCCAGCTAATTTGGCTGGCTTTCTCCACTTCCTTCTCAAGCCCAGTGGGAGTACTCCAAGCCCAAAAAACAATAGGCATGCTCCAATTTGTACCCTACCCTCCTAAGACTAAGACAGACTAGGAAAAAGGACCCAGCAGTCTACTTCTGAAAAGATTTACCAGTGAAAACTTTATGAATAGTAGGGGAACATTGTCTGATATAGTGCTGGAAGATGAGCCCCTGAGGTTGGAAGGCACTCAAAAGACAACTGAGGAAGAGCTGTCACTTCAAAGTAGAGTCGACCTCAATGACGTGGATGGAGTCAAGCTTTTGGGACTTTCATTTGCTGACGTGGCATGACTCAAAATGAGAAAAAACAGCCGTAAACATCCATTAATAATAGGAACTTAGAATATATGAAGTATGAATCTAGGAAAATTGGAAGTCATCAAAAATAACATGGAAAACATAAACATTGATACCCTAGGCATTAGTGAGCTGAAGTGGACTGGTATTGGCCATTTTGAATCAATCATATGGTCTACTATGCTGGGAACAACAACTTGCAGAGGGATGATGTTGCGTTCATTGTCAAAAAGAACATTTCAAGATCTATCCTGAAGTACAGTGCTGTCAGTGATAGGATAATATCCATACACCTACAAGGAAGAACAGTTAATACAACTATTATTCAAATTTACACCACAACCACTGAGGCCAGAGATGAAGAAATTGAAGACTTCTACCAATTCCTGCAGTCTGAAATTGATTCAACATGCAATAAGGATGCACTGATAATTACTGGTGATTGGAATGCAAAAGTTGGAAACAAAGAAGGATGAAAAGTTGGAAAATATAGCCTTGGTGATAGAAACAATGCTGGAGATCACATGATAGAATTTTGCAAGACCGACTTCTTCATTGCAAATATCTTTCTTCACCAATATAAATGATGACTATACACATGACCCTCACCAGATGGAATACACAGGAATCAAACTGACTACATCTGTGGGAACAGACTATGGAAAAGCTCAATATCATCAGTCAAAACAAGGCTGGGGCTGTCTGTGGAACAGACCATTGATTGCTCATATGTATGTTCAAGTTGACACTGAAGAAAATTAGAACAAGCTGACGAGAGCCAAAGTATGACCTTGAGTATATCCTTCCTGAATTTAGAGACCATCTCAAGAATAGATTTGACACGTTGAATACTGATGACTTAAAACCAGATGAGTTGTGGAATGACATCAGGACATCATACATGAAGAAAGCAAGAGGTCATTAAAATGGCAGGAAAGAAAGAAAAGACCAAAATGGATGTCAGAGAAGACTCTGAAACTTGCTCTTGAATGTCGAGTAGCTAAAGCAAAAGGAAGAAATGATAAAGTAAAAGAACTGAACAGAAGATTTCAAAGTGAGGCTGGAGAAGACAAAATAAAGTATTATAATGACAGGTGCAAAGACCTGGAGACGGAAAAACAAAAGGGAAGAACATGCCTAGCACATCTCAAGCTGAAAGAAGTGAAGAAAAAATTCAAGCCTCTGGTTGCAATATTGAAGGATTCTGTGGGGAAAATATTAAACAACTCAGGGAGCATCAAAAGAAGATGGAAGGAATACACAGAGTCACTACACCAAAAATAAATGGTTGACATTCAACCGTTTCAGGAGGTACCATATGAGCAGGAACCGATGGTAGTGAAGGAAAAAATCCAAGCTGCATTGAAGGCACTGGAGAAAAACAAGACTCCAGGAATTGACAGAATACCAACTGAGATGTTTCAACGAACAGTTGGAGAGTTGGAAGTACTCACTTGTCTATGCCAAGAAATTTGGAAGACAGCTACCTGCCCAACTGACTGCAAGAGATCCATATTTATGCCTATTCGCAAGAAAGGTGGTTCCACCAAATGTGGATATTATCGAACAATACCATTAATACCACACACAAATAAAATTTTGCTGAAGATCATTCAAAAGCGGCTGCAGCAGTATATCAACAGGGAACTTCCAGAAATTCAGGCTAGATTCAGAAGAGGATGTGGAACCACGGATATCAGTGCTGATGTCAGGTGGATCCTGGCTGAAAGCAGAGAATGCCAGAAAGATGTTTACCTGTGTTTTATTGATTATGCTAAAGGTATTCGACCGTGTGGATCACAACAAATTTGGATAACGTTGTGAAGAATGGAAATTCCAGAGGCAGTTTTTTTAACAGAACAAGGCAATACTGCATGGTTTAAAGTCAGGAAAGATGTCCGTCAGGGTTGTATTCTTTCACCATACCTATTCAATCTGTATGCTGAGCAAATAATCCAAGAAGCTGGACTATATGGAGAAGAATGGGGCATCAGGATTGGAGGAAGACTTATTAACAACCTGCATTATACAGATGACATAACCTCGCTTGCTGAAAGTGAAGAGTACTTGAAGCACTTACTAATGAAAATCAAAGACTACCACCTTCCGTGTGGATTACTCCCCAACATAAAGAAAACAAAAACCCTCACAACTGGGCCAATAAGCAACATCATGATAAAAGGAGAAAAGATTGAGGTTGTCAAGGATTTCATTTCACTTGGATCCACGATCAACACCCACGGAAGCAGCAGTCAAGAAATTAAAAGACTCATTGCATTGGGCAAATCTGCTGCAAAAGATCTCTTTAAAGTGTTGAAAAGCGAAGATGTCACCTTGAAGACTAAGGTGTGCCTGACCCAAGCCATGGTGTTTCCAATTGCCTTATATGCGTGTGAAAGCTGGATGATGAATAAAGAAAAACGAAGAAGATTTGACCCCTTTGAATTGTGGTGTTGGAGAAGAATGTTGAATATATCATGGACTGCCAAAAGAACGAACAAATCTGTCTCGGAAGAAGTACAACCAGAATGTTCCTTAGAAGCAAGGATGGCGAGACTACATCTCACATACTTTGGACATGTTGTCAGGAGGGATCAGTCCCTGGAGAAGGACACCATGACTGGTAAAGTAGAGGGTCAGAGAAAAAGAGGAAGACGCTCAATGAGATGGATTGACACAGTAGCTGCAACAATGGGCTTAAGCATAACAATGGTTGTGAGGATGGATCAGGATCAGGCAGTGTTTAGTTCCATTGTTAATAGGGTCTCTTTATGAGTCAAAACCAACTTGATGGCACCCTGAAACAATAATCCCTTTTCTAGAAGGCTGCATTCACATCAGGGACTTGGAGCTAACTCTCCTGCAAACACTGTACCGGGGCATACTTCCTGCCTTGTTTGCAAAGCCTCATAATACACCCAAGTGCTTCTCTCCACTCTGACTTAAAAAAATGCTTGTTTATTTTTAAGAAAAATAGTAAACAAGTTTGAGCTTCAGTAAATCTATTTTTATAGCTACTGAATCAGAATTCAAAGTATGTTTTCAACTGAACCTGAACCAAGCCAATATTTCATTCTGTTTGGGACTCTAAGCAAGGGCCTTTCATAGAATGGCTCCAGCACAACAATCTGGAGGTCTCCATGTCTGGTTCTTCCCTTTAGATCCACACAAGTAGTCAATTCCCTTCCGGTTATCACCAAGATACACTGGAGAGTCACACGAGATTGCATATTCCTTCCTGATGTTTGGGACCACAATTTACTTAACTTGGTATCCTTGATGCCTGATATAGAGTACATTCATTAAAAACTACATACATTCATCACATGAATTTTCATAGAAAAAATCATGTATGAATTCCAAGAAGATATTCCCCTCTACATGGCTCCAGAATTTATTGCACTTAAGCTCCCAGTCTATACCCTGAGGCCAAATCACAAAAGTTCTGAATTCCCCTAAGGAAATCTTATTTGTATGACTAGGCTCTTCCAGATGAAGATGCTAATCTCCTGAACTAGCTAGTCATTTCTTCTTGCAACCTACTGTCTTACCCTGGATTCCTCAGAGAAGCGAAAGCAGTAAAGTGTATAAATACATTGAGAGATTTATATAAGTAAACAGCTCATGCGATTGTAGAGGCTAGAACGTCCCAAGTCCATTGATCAGGATAGAGGCTTCTCCTGATTTGCATAGCCACAGGCGCTGGTGAACTCAAGATTGGCAGATCAGAGTGCCGGGCTCTTGTTCACAGGCTCTGAAGAGAAGCGAATCCTAAGACTGGCAGGCAAAACTGCAAAGCTTCTCCTGACTCACATAGTTACAGGGGCTGGCAAACCCAAGATCCGCATGTCAGAGGACAGGGGTATTGCTTACAGGCTGTGAAGATCAACAAATCCCGATATCAGCAGATAAGCTGCTAGCTCAAGTCTCAAGAACTGGAGGTCAGATGAACGGGAGGCAGCTGCAGGATCCAGAGCAGGCAGAAGCCAGAATGTCCACTTATATTCAGAAGAGGGCAACATGCCCAAGGAAACTCCCTTTCAACTGAGTGGCTACTCACAATCGTAGGGGTGATCACATATAAACACTGAGAATTATGGCACAGCCAAGTTGACACACAGTCTTAACCATCGCACCTACATTTCTAAAACATAAAAACATTTTCTAAATGCATGGAGACAGGCTAGATTTGAAAATTAGACTCTATTTTGCATTTCAAAATGTTTCTTAAAATAAACCTCTGTTGCATATAGAAAAGATACAAAACTTATTTTAGGAGGAAAAAAATGTCCTTGAACTCTTGGAACTGTGGCAACCGTGAGGTCGAACACCAGAGGCCAGGAGCAGTTGCCAGGGCATGGTGTATGATGCAATATGTGCTAATATAGGAGATCGGTTAGGTTTAAGAGGGGAGAGACAGAAAAGTTTCTTGTGGGGTGTATGTGTTTCTGGAAACAGACCTCATCAAATAGCTCAGCTCTGGCCTGGAGTCACTAGCACAAAGTGGTGAGAGACAACCATGGCTTGCAAATCCTAGGGGATTTTATTGACCCTATGGCTCCTGATTTCAAAATGGGTGCAGGATATATAACTGATTGAATTCTATTCAAAAGACATGGTAGACAAGTCAAGAGCCCTCACCTTCTGTGCCTTACTTACCCTCCAGATCTCCACCCTTACTCCCGTCATCACAGGTCCCTAAATCTCAAGATGAGCAGTGGACCAGTGTTCAGGGGAGCCAGGGGGTAGTGTCCACTTCAGCAAATGACATCTCTCTTCTGCCCTGCACAGGACTTTGTACATGCTTGAAACATTCTCACCCAACTCTCACCTTTGCTTCCTCAATTCCTACTCACTCTCTAGAAGGAAGCACAAATGTTACTTCTGCAAGTTTTTCCTGACACTCCCACCTGTCTGTCAGGGCCCCAGTTATGTGATTCCTGTTACCCTTTGCTTCATTGCAGCCTTTTTCAGCCTTCTGTTCCTTATCAGCAAAATGGGAATAATGAGAAAGGTCATTAGTGAAGAGTAAATTAAGATAACACTTGTAAAACACTTAGCCATGGAGTCCATGCTGACTCAAACCAACACTATAGGACAGAGGGAAACTGCCCCATAGCGTTTTCCAAAGCTGTAATCTTTAAGGAAGCAGACTACCACACCTTTCTCCTGAGGAACGGCAAGTGTGTCTGAACTGCAGACCTTTTCGTTAGTAGTCAAGTGCTTAACTGCTGTGCCACCAGGCCATCTCACACAGTGTCTGGCTCATGATAAACACTACATGAATTAGCCAGTGTTGTTATTAAGCATCACTATTGTTAATCAGAAACCCTGGTGAAGCAGTGGTTAAGTGCTATAGCTGCTAACCAGAAGGTTGGCAGTTTGAATCCACCAGTTGCTCCTTAGAAACCCTATGGGGCAGTTGTACTCTGTCCTACATGGTCACGATGAGTCGGAATCAACTTGTCATTTTAACAGGTTATTGGTATTTGGAGGAGTCTTGGTGGTACAGTGGTTAAGCGCTCAGCTGCTAACCAAAAGATCAAAGATTGGCGGTCCAAACCGCTCTTTGGGCGTCAGTTTCTATAAATACTTATAGCTTGAAAACCCTATGGGGCAGTTCTACTCTGTCCTTTAGGGTCACTATGAGTTGGAATCAACTTAAAAGCAATAGGTTTGGTTTTGGGGGGGAATTGTTGTTAGAGAAGCCCAGGTGGCACAGTGGTTAAGTGCTCAGCTGCTAACCAAAAGGTCAGCGGTTCAAATCTAGCAGCCCCTCAAAGGAGAAAGATGTGGCAGTCTGCTTTTGTAAAGATTCCAAAGCCTATAGGACAGAGTAGAAATGTCCCATAGGGTTTCCAAGCACTGCCTGGTAGATTCGAACTGCCAATCTTTTGGTTAGCAGCCAAGCTCTTAACCATTATACCACCAGGTTACAGCCTTGGAGACCCTATGGGGCAGTTCTACTCTGTCTTATAGGGTCATTATGAGTCAAAATCGACCTGACAGCAATGAGTTTGGCTTTTTGGTTATTGTTATTAGTAAGGTCCCTGCGTGGCACAAAAGGTTTGTGTCCAACTAATCTAGAAGTTGGCAGCTCAAATCTGCCCAGTGGCACTGTGGAAGAAAGGCCTGGAGATCTGCTTCCATAAAGATTACAGCCATGAAAGCCTTATGGAGCGGTTTTACTCTATAACACATGGAATCACCATGATTTGGAATCTACTCAATGAAGACAGGTCTCTTTTGTTGTTGTTGTTTTTGGTAGTAGTTGTCCTAGTAGCGGGAGGCTTTCTGTAGGACCTAACAGCATGATCTGAACTGACCCCTTGGGTTTGAATCGTCACTCTGAAATTCAGTACCTATATGAACTTGGGTAGATTATTTACCTTCTCAGTGCTTCTGTTTTTTTTTTAAATGGGAATGAGGAATAAGTAACTATATCAAAAAGTTTGCTGATTAAAGAAGTGAGTACATGAAAACTGCTTAAAGCACAGCCCAGCACACACAGTGTCACCATTGTCTTGCTCCGCAGTCAGACTCGCTTCTCAGGATAAGGCAGGCTCCGCAGGCATGGGAAGCTTGCTGGGAGAACTCAAAGGACTTGATTTTTGCAGAGTCCTCAGAGCTCTAACATAAAATATTTGTTGAAATATGACAGGTCCGTGATTGCACATTTAACCACATCACCATTAGCCTCTAGGTTCTTGGAGTGGAACAATGATTTATCACCAAGTTTCACTGAATGGTATGCCAGGTCACTTCTGCTTCTTCATTAAACTAAATTAATCCCACTGCACCACAGCATGTCCCTGGTTAAAAAACCAACCAAATCTCCTTTAATAGAAAGCGATGCCCTCACCTAAAAAAAACACTCCAAGATTATTTTCCACTACTTCTGGTTGAGGTTCGCTAGTGGGAGCCTCAATGATTGCTCATCTACCTTAGTTGAGTTTCCACTTCCAGGGTCTTATTTTCAGATCTTAGCTCCAAACCAGGTATCAACTCACCAGATATGATCACTTCCTTTGATGGATCTATTTTGACCAGATACATAGGAAACCAATGTTTATATTGTATTATGCCAGTTTATTACATTATAATAAATCCCTGGCTGGTACAAACTGGTAATTCACTTGGCTGAAAACTGAAAGGTTAGAATTTTTAGTCCACCCAAAGGTACCTTAGAAGAAAAGCCTGGCATCTACTTCCAAAAAATCAGCCATTGAAAACACTATGGAGCATAGTTCTACTCTCGCACTCCTGGGGTTCCCATGAGTTGGGATCAACTCAAAGACAACTGGCTTTACTTATTACATTATAATAGGGACCTTTTTTTTTTTTCAAGGCTCCCTCTTGTCAGCATTAATAGTAACAACAAATGGAATAGCTATTGCTTATAGAATGTGTGAGATGTTTCTTGTGTGATCTAATTTTATCCTCAATAACCCCATGAGGTGGATGATTTACCCCACAGAAAATCAAAATGAAGCTATTGATAGCTTAAATGATTGCCCAAGATCACAATACTAGTCAAGATTCTTCCAGGTGCAAAAGGCAGGGACTAATTTCAGACTTGCTTAGGGAAAACCAAACCAACCAAAGCCGTTGCTGCCGAGTCGATTCCAACTCATAGCGACCCTATAAGACAGAGTAGAACTGCCACATAGGGTTTCCAAGGAGTGCCTGGTAGATTTGAACTGCTGACCTTTTTGTTAGCAGCTGTAGCGCTTAACCACCATGCCACCAATGTTTCCCGTTTTCGGAAGGGACGAGTGTAATTGGTGAGGGGCCACAGAGGCTCATGAACCTAGGAAAGACCCTGGAGCTACTCAGAAGGAAATGCTGTAGGAACCAGGGACTCAGGGACCAGGGCTAGGGACTCTCCATGCCATCAGGGGGCGCTGACTCATGCTCTCCATCCACCATTCATCTCTCTTTTTCCTTCCTGGGCTTTTCTGCATACAGGCTCTCACCCTATATGACAGGGAAGATAGCTGCCAGGACCCCTACCTCTAATTTGGAAAATTCCAGGGAAGAACTCTGATGGTGTGGATCAAGTCTCTATTTCTTGGACCTGTCCAGGAAGATACTGTATGTCAGAGAGAGGAGAAGGTGCTGACCAAAGGAAGTGGGACACTCTCTTACCAGGGCGATAGGGCAAAAGGAGATGGGAAAATAAGTTTAGCATCAAAATCAGTGGCTTCAGTGTCCACTACATTTGCACAGCAATGTGACACTATCAACAGTTCAAAATCCATGTGTTATTATTCAAAAGCCCGTTGCCTTGTCTATTATAATTCTCTATCTCCACATAAAGATGAATTATTCAAAAGCTTACTGGGCAGGAGGGTGTGATCATGGAACGGTTTCAGGAAGAAATTTCACTTAAACTCTGGGAAAAACAATCATTCAGCTGCTTGCCACCTTGTCTTTAATCCTGCATCCTGTCTTGGGTTGTCTGTGTGTCACTGTTCAAGGCAACAGCAGTAGTAATACAACCACAACAACAAAAACCAACTGGATGTGTGATCTAGGATGAGTTACTAAATCTCTCTGAGCCTCAGTTTCACTTTCCGACATAGGCTTTACCTGATAAAGTGGTGATAGAGAATTTAACCTAATAATGCATTTAAAGTTCCAAGCAGAGTGTCAGTCAGCCAGTAAATGAAAGGGCCAGGACTTACATACAGACCAGACTGGCTTTATGCTGTGTGTGTGCATTTTGTCGTTTTGAATTGCTGCCTCTATCAACTGACTTTTCTTTGTCTTGACCGATTTCTGCAGCCTAATAATTCAATATAAGCATTCATATTCATCATGGTTGGCACTGAATTGGTACTACCGTCACTACCCATTGCCTTCAAGTCAATTCCTACTCATGGTAACCCCATGTGTTACAGCAGAGCTGTTCTGTAAGATTTTGTTGGCTGAGTCTTTGTGGAAGCAGATTTACTCTCTTCCTTTTCTTTCGTGGTGCCATTGAGTAGACTCAAACCATCAGCCTTTACATTAGTAGTTGAGCACAAACATTTTCACACTGTTAAGTCTTCCAGTCCATGAGTATGGAATGTTTTTCCATATACGTAGGTCCCTTTTGTTTCTCTCAAAGGCACTGGGTTTTTTTGTTTGTTTCTTTCTTGCAGTAATGTTTTGTAGTTTTCCTTTGATAAATCTTTTACATCCCCGGTTAGGTTTATTCATAGATATTTTACCCTTTTGGGGGCTATTGCAAATGGTATTGTTTTCTTGATTTCATTTCCAGGATATTCTTTGTTAGTGTAGAGGAACACAACTGATTTTTGTGTGTTAACCTTGCAACATACCACTTTGCTGAATCCTTCTATTAGTTCCAGTAACTTTCTTGTGGAATGTCTGGGATTTTCTGTGCATAGGACCATGTCACCTGCAAATAATATGGTTTTACATCTTCCTTTCCAATTTGGATTCTCTTTATTTCCGTTTTTTGCCTAATTGCTGTACCTAGGACTTCCATTACAATATTGAATAAGAGTGGTGGTAAAGGGCATCCTTTTCTCGTTCCTGTTCTCAACGGGAATGCTCTCAGTCGTTCTCTGTTAAGAATAATGCTGGCTGTTGATTTTGCATATATGCCCTTAATTATGTTGAGGGATTTGCCTTCTATTCCTATTTTGCTTAGAGTTTTTATCAGGAAAGGGTGCTGGATTTTATCAAATGCTTTTCCTGCATAGATGGAGAGAAGCATGTGATTCTTTTCCTTTGTTTTGTTAATGTGGTGAAGTATGTCTACTGATTTTCTAATGTTGAACGATCCTTGCTTCCTTGGTATGAATCCACCTGACCTTGATGTATTATTTTTTTGATATGCTACTGAATTCTGTTGGATAGAATTTTGTTGAGAATTTTTGCATCTATACTCATAAGGGATATTGGTCTGTAATTTTCTTTGTTAGTGATGTCTTTTCCTGGTTTTGGTATCAGGATTATGCTGGCTTCATAGAATGAGTTAGGGAGTATTCCTTCCTTTTGTATGTTCTGGAAAAGTTTGAATAGAATTGGTGACAACTATTCTCTGAATCCCCCTCGTGTCTGTCAGTTTGTTCTACTGTGGGGGCTTGCATGTTGCTGTGATGCTGGAAGCTATGCCACCGCTATTCAGATGCAGCAGGGCCACTCAAGGAGGACAGGTTTTGGCTGAGCTTCCAGACTAAGACAGACTAGGAAGAGGGATCCAGCAGTCTACTTCTGAAAAGCATTAGCCAGTGAAAACCTTATGAATAGCAGCGGAACATTGTCTGATATAGTGCTGGAAGATGAGCCCCCCAGGTTGGAAGGCACTCAAAAGATGACTGGGGAAGAGCTGCCTCCTCAAAGGAGAGTTGACCTTAATGACGTGGATGGAGTAAACGTTTTGGGACCTTCATCTGCTGAAGTGATGCAACTCAAAATAAGAAGAAACAACTTCAAACATACATTAATAATTGGAACCTGGAATGTATGAAGTATAAATCTAGGAAAATTTGAAATCATCAAAAAATGAAATATAACACATAAACATTGATATCCTAGGCTATTCCTACTTACAGTGTTGCTATGAGTCGGAATTGACTCAACAGCACTGAGTTTTTGGTTACATATATAATATATATACGCACACACACACACAAAAATTCACGTATAAAAAATTTGACAATTCAACTTTTTTTACATGTACAATTCAATGATACTAATTACATTAATCATGTTGTGCAACCATGACAGTATCCATTTGTTCAAGATGGCTTAAGTCATGGCTACTGAGTTGAGCTTTGTTCCAACAAAGGGGAAACGGACTGTTAATTTATTTACTTATCTTCATTCCATTCTCCTACACACAGTCTAGTTAGGTGATGCCGTGAACCTCCCTGCTCAGCAATGAAGTCTTATGCTTTCTGAATTTTCCTTGAGGTTCAGAACGAGAATGCTTTCCCAGTCTAACTACTCTACAAGCTACTTATGTGCCTGCCCCATTCTCCTGGGCTCCTTTGCTGGTCATCTCTCCAAAGTCAAGTTCAGTCAATGCCTTTTCCAGCCTTTCCTAGACTGACTCGGTTCTTTTCCTTGCTAACTCCCAGTTCTCCCCAACTTTCATTAGTTTTTAAACCAATATTGCTAGTATTTTCCCCCAAATACCATCTACATTGGCTCATTTTTGTCTATTCTATTATACGACCCCTTCTTAGCTTATTCTTGCATTTCTCACTTACTAACATTTTAAACCTCGATTTTACACTTTGTATTTATTCATCTGATAGCTCTCATCAATAGAACAAAGAAATATAATTACAGTATACAAACAGTAAGAATGAGGCTGTATAATTAATTCGTTTAGCAAGGATTTATTGTAAACCATAATGTGCAAAGCATTGTGGTGAGTCCTGTGTGAGATTCATAACAAAACTAGACATAAACCCTGCCTTCAGTAATATTATAATTCTGTAGGTGGATAAACATACGTGCAGAGAAAACTAACACAAATTAGACAGTGATGAAGGTTTTAGATAGTATAGAAAAAGTACTGCAGAAACACAGGTTTGTGAATTTCTAGATGACCTCCCCTCCCTGTGAGCTCCCCTCATTGTGACTCCCCTCCAAAGTACTTGGTCTTCAGATGAGTCACTTCTTGCTAGGGAGTCTATATCTTACAATGTAATAAGAAAAGGGATACATTTAGATGTTTCTGATTGTTTCCATTTTCTTACTGCAAAAGAAGCTACATTTTCTAAGGAGATGGTATCAGCACGGAAGACGCAAAGAACATTTAACTTGGCTTAAATTTTCCCTGGGTGCAAATTCTGGATTCGCTCCTGAACAGAATCATGACTAATAAAGGCACTCACTGATTTCTTACTTAAGTATAAAATGAGGAAAACAGCAACATTGTTGTGATCAACCAAAATAAATGAAGTTTTTTCAAAATGAGTAAAGCCCTTAAAATTAGGTACATTATAAATATAACTAAATGAAAAATCTGTGAACATACATGAGAAAATAAAATTCCAGCTCTAAATCTAAGAACCACTAGAATGTGGGTGGGAGAGTCATCATCCTGCCCCATTTAGAGTGGCTTCTCTTAGATCTGTTTGCTTCTGTCATCCAGCACAGTTTTGTATACATATTATTTTTCTTTTTTTGTCAGGGATCATTTTTAAGCTATCCACGAAGCCTCATTTATCTCAGAAGTAGAATGGCTTTTATGAAAGACACAGGATACAGTGGCTAACACCCATGAGATGTAGGCAGCTGATAAAATAACATAAGTAGTGATAATAATAAATTATTAGCAAATCTAATCCAGCAATATACAAGATGGTTTAATTTCTGAAAATCAATGAATGCACTAAAAAAAAAAAATTAAAAAACCAAACTCATTGCCACTGAGTTGATTCCAACTCACCGCAACCCTATAGGGCAAAGTAGAACTGCCCTATAGGATTTTGAGGGAACGGCTGGTGGATTCGAACTGTTGAACTTTTGGTTAGTAGCCTGAGCTCTTAACCACTGTGCCACCAGGGCTCCATTAATGCATTAAAAAAAAAACCACTGCCATCCAGTCAATTCCGACTCATAGAGATCCTAGAGGACCAAGTAGAATTGCCCCACAGGGTTTCCAAGGAGCTCCTGGTGGATTCAAACTGCTGACCTTTTGTTAGCAGCCATAGATAGCTCTTAACCACAATGCCATCAGGGTATCTAATTAACGCACTCTATCATACAAATTCAAAAGGAAGAAAAATGATGTGGTTATTTCGGTAGCTTCAGAAAAAAAAAAAGTAATAAAATTAAACACTCATTCATAGTGAAACGCTCTGCAAACAACAAATAAAAAAGAATTTCCTCAACCTGATGAAGGGCACTCATGACCTGCTACAGCTAACATCATACTTAATGGTGAAAGGTTAAATTATTTCTCCCTAATTTCTATAAGATCAGGAAGGAACTCTGGTGGTGCAGCGGTTAAGAGTTCAGGTTACTAACCAAAAAGGTTGGGAGTTCAAATTCACCAGCTGCTCCTTGAAACCCTATGGGGCAGTTATACTCTGTCCTATAGGGTCACTACGAATCAGAATTGACAAGATGATAATCTTTGTTTTAAGATAAGGAAAAGGAGGTCTGGTGGCACAACGGTTAAGCACTCAACTGTTTACCAACCTTCTAATTTCTGTAAATACCTTACAATTTCTATACGTGGAAAGAAAATTCGAGAAGTCTCTAATTTTTGGTTTTAAGTCCCACTTTACAATTCCTGGGGGCCCTGGTAGTGCAGTGATTAAGTGTTTGCCTGCTAACCAAAAGGTCGGCAGTTCAAATCCACCAGCTGCTCCTTGGACACCAGTGGGGCAGTTCTACTCTGTCCTATAGGGTCACTATGAGTCAGAATCCACTCGACAGTAACGGGTTTGGTTTTGAGTTTACAGAATCCACTCGACAGTAACGGGTTTGGTTTTGAGTTTACAATCCCCAAAATACTACTTATTATTATTCCTTCCGTTCTTTTCAGTTTCTCCTTTTGCATCTCAAAACCTCTGTTTCAGTCTCTGGGCAAGCCATAAAAATGCTTTCATAGTACTGGATTAATTTCCGGGTCTTATAAATTTTGGTTTATTAACATCTTATATTGTAAATTTACTTTTTAAATAAAATTGTTGTTGATATAATCTGCTATGATTCCTTGAACTTTTTCCTTCTGTATTTTGTAAGCATTCTCTACAGGATATAATTTGTGTAGGAACAAACCTATATTCCTGTTGAACTCCTTTTTATTTTTTCCCCACTGTGCCATGGCATTTGGCTAGCTTTCTTTAATTCAATTTTGTCTAATTCCTAATGCAATACCTATGAGAACTCAGGAAATGGTAATAATTTGTAACTGTCTCTGAAACTAAGGCTGACAGTTAACATATTGCTAGACCATAGAGAGGCTTTTCACTAATTAAAAACATATGAAGCAGAAATGAGAATTACAATACGAAAGAGACATTGGCATATGGTTTTCGCTTAAAGGAAAGAAAACATTCTTGCATGAAGTATAAAGAATATGAATTTTTTTTCCCCCTTAAGGCTCACTTCTGGATCAGAAACCCAACCCCAGAAACAATGAGCCAGAAAAGAGCAGGTGGATCATTGGCAATGCTTTGCTGTATTGTACTCTGGAGAGACATGCCCCAGTGCACCCTGGGCATCAAGGATTTTGTATTAAAAAAAAAAAAAATTTTTTTTTTTTTTTATCAATAGTTTATGTTTTCTGAGAAGGAAGAAAAAAAAAGATTAAAAAAAAGAAAAAGGTCACTGCTAATTATGTCAAGAAAAAGCCAAGGCCCAGAACCTAATGGCAAACACTATATTTACACTTTTTTTTTTTTTTCCTCATCATTTTAAAGACCTGGAGGAAAACATAGCACAGGAAATGATTTTATGAATAAACCAGAGTTTAGAAAACAAGAACATGAAGACTTTAAGTGAGAAGAGACAAAGACAGAAATGTCAAGGGAAAGGGCTGAGGAAACTAGGCAAGCAAATCCAACACCTCAGTTAAAACCTCCATTACAAGACAGAATTGGAAATCCAGAATTTTGAATCAGGCATATAAAGGTCAAATTTAAGAGACTGTCTTATGATGCAGAGGAAAATGTCAATGAAATGAAAAAGATGACAGTAATGGAAAGATAATGAACAGAAATTCAACCTAAGAACTGTGAATTTCTTGAGAAATAAATCATAGCATTTAGAATAGGGGTGGTATCCAAATACACAACCGAAAACACTTTGCTTGAACTGAAAATATAACTGCTTAAACAGATGATTAAAAAAAAAAATGAGTAAATTCTGTGTACCCTGGAAGAAAAGAATTATGAAGTAATAAATATCCTAAAATTATTTAAAAAAAAATAAAGAAAACAACAATGAGATACCAATCCAACACATACCGATTAAAATGGCCAAAAAAAAAAAAAAAAAATTCAACACCCACCTTGATGGGAATATATCAAAGAGGCCTAGCAGCCAACTGAAAGAAATTCCAATGGCCAAAGTGGAAAAAGATTGAACAATAAACTAGTACAGGATTATAATCCAATATGTAAAATAAATATCCTTGAATTCACCCTGATATAAAAAGAGGATTGGATGGTTTAATAAATGGGGGCAACCTCCCATGCAGATTCCAAATAATTTATGTAGAGACTCCTCTACATAATTCCACACTCCACACTCCATAAGTGTGGGCTGCACTTTGTGACTTCCTTCCAAAAACCAATGGAAAAATCTGACAAAAAAATTGTCTTTCACAGGTGATCAGTGCAAACCATGGTAAGTCATGTTGACCTGATATGACAAGAATGGTTTTTATCTTTGTGGTCTTCCTCCCAATAACCCAGAACCCATAAAGTCTATTCATTCTTACTAAGTTGTTGTTGTTAGGTGCCATGGAGCCAGTTCCAACTCATAGGGATCCTATATACAACAGAACAAAACACTTCCTAGTTCTGCACCACCCTCACTATAATTCTGCTTGAGCCCATTGCTGCAGCCATGGTGTCAGTCCATCTCACTGAGGATCTTCCTCTTTTTCTCTGGCCCTCTACTTTACCAAACATGACGTGCTTCTCGAGGATCCCTCCTGATAATATGTCCAGAGTATATGATATGAAATCTTGCCATCCTTGCTTCTAAGGAGTATTCTGACTATATTTCTTCCAAGACAGATTTGTTCATTCTTTTAGCAGTCCATGCTATATTCAATATTCTTCACCAACACCATAATTCAAAGGTGTCAATTCTTCAGTCTTCCCTAATTATTGTCCAGCTTTTGCATGCATATGAGGCAATCGAAAACACCGTGGCTTGGATTCGGTACACCTTAGTTCTTAAAGCAACATCTTTGCTTTTTAATAATTCAAAGAGGTCTTTTGCAGCAAATTTGCCCAATGCAACACGTCTTTTGATTTCTTGACTACTGCTTCCATGAATGTTGGCTGTGGATCCAAGTAAAATGAAATCCTTGGCAACTTCAATCTTTTTTCCGTTTATTGTGATGGTGCTTACTGCTCCAATTGTGAGAATTTTTATTTTCTTTACATTGAGGTGTAATCCATACTGAAGGCTTTAGTCTTTGATCTTCATCAGTAAGTGCTTCAAGTCCTCTGCACTTTCAGCAAGCAAAGTTGTGTCATCTGCATAACGCAGGTTGTTAATGAGTCTTCCTCCAATTCTGATGTCCCACTCTTCTTTATATTGTTCAGCTTCTTGGATTATTTGCTCAGCATACAGATTGAATAGGTATGGTGAAAGGATACAACCCTGATGTACATCTTTCCTGACTTTAAACCTCAGAGTATCCCCTTGTTCTGTTTGTACATTGCCTCTTGGTCTATGTACAGGTTCCTCATGAGCTACAATTAAGTGTTTTGGGATTTCCGCTTTTCATAATGTTATCCATAATTTGTTAGGATCCACACAATCAAATTTCTTTGCATAGTCAATAAAACATAGGCAAATCTTTCTGGTATTCCCTGCTTTCAGCCAGGATCCATCTGACATCAGCAATGATATCATTCATTCCAAGTCCTCTTCTGAATCTGGCTTGATTTTCTGGCAGTTTCCTGTCAATGTACTGCTCAACTGCTTTTGAATGATCTTCAGCAAAATTTTACTTGTGTGTGATATTAGTGATATTTTCAATAATTTTCACATTCAGTGGGATCACCTTTCTTTGGAATGGGCACTAATATGGATCTCTTCCAATTGGCTGGCCAGGTAGCTGCCTTCCAAATTTCTTGACATTGATGAGTGAACACTTCCAGTGCCACATCCCTTTGTTGAAACATCTCAATTGGTATTTCATCAATTCCTGGAGCCTTGTTTTTCACCAGTGTCTTCAGTGCAGCTTGGATTTCTTCCTTCGGTACCATCGGCTCTTGATCATATGCTACCTCCTGAAATGACTAAACATCAATAATTCTTTTTGGTACAGTGAGTCTGTGTATTTCTTCCATCTTCTTTTGATGCTTCCTGCATCATTAATATTTTACCTATACTAAAAATAAAATAAAACATTGTCAAGTCGATTGCAACTCATAGTAACCCAATAGGACGTGGTAAAACTGCCCAGTAGCGTTTCCAAGGTTCGAATGGAGGATTCGAACTGCTGATGTTTTGGTCAGCAGCCAAGTTCTTTAACCACTGTGCAACGAGAATCCTTCAATATTGCAACTTAAGGCTTGAATTTTTCTTTAGCTCTTGCAGCTCAAGAAATGCCAAGTGTGTTCTTCCCTTTTGGTTTCATAACTCCAGGTCTTCGCATATGTGATTATAATACTTCACTTTGTCTTCTCAAGCCACCCTTTGAAATCTTCTGTTCAGCTCTTTTACTTCATCATTTCTTCCATTCACTTTAGCAACTCTACATTCAAGAACAACTTCCAGCCTTTTCTGACATCCATTTTGGTTTCTTTATTTCCTGTCTTTTTAAAGACCTCTTGCTTTCTTCATGTATGATGTCCTTGATGTCATTCCACAACTAGTCTGGTCTTCCATCATTAGTGTACAAAGTGTCAAATCTATTCTGGAGATGCTATGTAAATTCAAGTGGGATATACTCAAGGTTGTACTTTGGCTCTCGTGGACTTGTTCTAATTTTCTTCAACTTCAATTTGAACTTGCATATGAGCAAATGATCGTCTGTTCCACAACTGGACCCTGATCTTGTTCTGACTGATGGTATTGAGCTTCTCCATCATCTCTTTCCACAGATGTAGTCGATTTGATTCCTGTGTATTCCATCCAGTGAGGTCCATGTATATAGTTTCCATTTATGTTGTTGAAAAAAGGTATTTGTAATGAAGAAGTTGTTGGTCTTGCAAAATTCTGTCACGTGAAATCTGACATCGTTTCTAGCACAAAGGCCATATTTTCCAACTACCAATCCTTCTTCCCTGTTTCCAACTTTTCCATTCCAATTAAGAGTAATTGCCAGTGCATCTTGATTTCGTGTTTAATCAATTTCGGACTGCACAAGTTGATAAAAATCTTCAATTTCTTCATCTCTGAGCTTAGTGGTTGGTGTGCAAATTTGAATAATAGTCATATTAACTGGTCTTTCTTTTAAACTTATGGATATTATCCTGCCACTGACAGCATTGTACTTCAGGATAGGTCTTGAAATGTTCTTTTTGACAATGAATGCAACACCATTCCTCTTTGATCTGTCATTCCTGGAAAGTAGACCATATGATTGCCTGATTCAAAATGGACAAGACCAGTCCATTTCCGCAGACTAATGCTTACAGTGTTGATGTTTATGCATTCCGTTTCCTTTTTGACAATTCCCAGTTTTCCTAGATGCATGCTTTGTACATTCCATGTTCCTATTTTTAATGGACGTTTGCAGTTGTTTCTTCTCATTTTGAGTTGTGCCACATCAACAAATGAAGGTCCCAAAATCTTGACTCGATTCTTGCCACTAAGGTCGACTCTACTTTGAGGAGGCAGCTCTTCTTCCCCAGTTGTATTTTGAGTGTCTTCCAACCCGAGGGGTTCATATTCTGGCACTTTAGCAGACAATGTTCTGCTGCTATTTGTAAGGTCACTAGGCTAGTCGGGTATTATTATTTTCAATATCTGTGTGGGAAGTTCTTTTTACTTTCTTACTTTCTAATTAATTTCTAGTTTTACTTCATTGTGGTCAGGGTTTTCTTTTTTTTTAATCTTATTGAGATTTTTTTTGAGGCTTTTCTATTATATGATCAATTTCATAAATAATTCATGTGCATTTGAAAATTGTGTATGTTATTCAATATATATCAATACATTTCATATTATCTATTATTTTAGATCTTCTACAGTCTTATTAATATTTATCTTTTCTTGTCTTTGAACTATCTAGATCTGAGAGAGTACTGTTAAAGATTTCTATTTTCAGTGTGTTTGTTCCATTTCTCCTTTCCCTGTAGCTTGATTTATGAAAGTTGATGCTGTACCTGAGAGCACAGATATTAGCAATTATTATATTGTTATATCTTCATTTTACTATGCGTTCACTCTAAATTGTAGCCTTTAGCCTTATAAATTGTCTCTCTTTGTCTCATCAAATGCTCTGTGATTCTAATTCTATTTTATCTAGTATCAAGGACTTCAATTTTCTTTTTCTTTGAGTGTTCATGGTAAATCTTTGGTTATCCTTTTGTTTTTAGCCTCTTGGAATCAACTTTTTTTTTTTTTTTAAGATGTGTGCATGTGTGTTAGTCATGTAGTGCTGCTATAACAGAAATATCACAAGTGGATGGCTTTTACAAAGAGAAATTTATGCTCTCACAGTGTAGTAGCCTACAAGTCCAAATTCAGAGCTTTAGCTCCAGGGAAAAATTTTCTCTCTGTGTCAGCTCTGGAGGAAGGTCCTTCTTGTCAGTCTTCCCCTGGTCTGGGAACATCTCAGTCCAGGAACCTCAGGTCCAAAGGACTGGCTCTGTTCCCAGCACTGCTTTCTGGGTGGTATGAGGTCCCCTATCTCTCTGTTCACTTCTCTCTTTTATATCTCAAAAGAGATTGGCTTAAGTTATTATTTAATCTTGTAGATCTCACCAACATAACTGCCACTAATCCATCTTATTACATCGTGGTGATAAGATTTACAACACATAGGAAAATCACATCAGATGACAAAATGGTAGACAATCATAAAATAGTAGGAATCATGACCTAGCTACGTTGGCAGATATTTTGGGGGACACAATTCAATCTATGACAATGTGTTTCTAAAATAAAGCACAATGTTGGGGATTGCTTTGCCTGGAGATCTTATTCTTTAATAGGTGAGATAAAGCCATTTATATGTATTGATACAATAAAACCTTTCACTCTTTGTGTCTGTTTCTTTACTCTTTTGTGAGGAGGGGTATTTTTTGGTATTTAAAAAAGTTTGTATTTTTGTTCCAATGGTTACTAATACCTTCATATAATACTTAGTCTTTTCTTTCTTTACATAATACCTGTTGATTACCATTATGACTAATATTGAAATTACTAGTAACCTCTTCTTTCTCCCTTCCTTTCTTTTCTCCCACTCTACAGTTTCAGAACCTATAATTATCTTAGTGTGAATGAGAGTACATTAAAATATATTTAACTTCTATGACTAAGTTTGTCAGCTTCAAAGGGCATCCTTTTACTCCCAGCCAATACACATAAGGCCATGCCTTCCTTTCCCTCCCCCATTTTTATTAATTTTGTTATTTCTGTATTGTCAGAATACTAAGCCTTCACATGTTTTTATCACCAGATACCTAAGCTTTAGTTTAGTTTCATAGTTAGTTGTATTCAGTGGTCACTTGCAGATTTTATGCTGAAGCTTTGCCAATCATCTAGATTTGTCTAAAGCACATTCTTTAATAGTTTCTTCAGGAGGGGCTCGTGGGATCAAAGCTCACAGAGTACTGCATATCCATAATTCTTTGTGTGTGGTCGTGATTAATGTAACTGATACTACTAAATTGTACATGCGAAAAATGTTGAATTGGTAAACATTGTGTTTTGTATAATTTTACAACAATAAAAAATTTTCAGCATGTTTTAGCTGTGTGGCCTTTATAGCTGAAGGAGATTTTTGCTACATATAAAGATCTTGGTTTATATTTTCTTTTCCTGGATACCTTAGAAATGTTCCTCTGTTGTTTTCTAACATAAAAAATGCTGTCAGGATATCATCCAAATCTGATTTTCTTTTTCTTGTAAATAATTTGGCTCTTAGCCTACATTTTCAGATTCTTTCCTTTTCTCGAAGTCCTTTGTTTTTACTAGGATGTCTCCCTGTTGAGTAGTCTGGGTTGTGTTTCCAAGGTACATGATGTACCCTTTGAACATGAAAATTCAAGCCTTCTTTTATTTTAGGAAAGGTTTCTAGAATAATTATTTTTAAAATATTTATTTCTTTCTGCAGCTTTGCTCCTTTTCTTCAGGGTCCCCAATTATATGAATATTTTATTTCTTTTCCATGATTTTTACATGTATCACTTTCTCTCAAATCCATCTTATTTCTTTTTTAAAAATTTCTCTCTGTTTTTTCGCCTTTCTTCTTTACTACCCATATTTCCCTGATCAAATTTTCTTGTGTTTCTTTTCATTTGGTCTTCATTTCTGAATTTTTCTTTCAAATCTATTTCCTCAGTTATATCAGTTCTCTTTTCATTTCTCCCTGTTTTCTCACCATATCATTCTTAAATTCATCTAATTCTGATTCGTGCCATTCTTTCAATACTTTTAAAAATTTCTTTTAACTTGGTTTGAAATACGGTTAAGTTTTTTGCCTGTGTTATGGCCATGTTTCTTGAATGTTCTCATTTTCTATCAGAATGTTATTTGATATATTTTCATCTATTTTTCTTTTTATAAGTCATTACAAGACTAGATCATATTCCTGCTTCATTACCATGCTTAAATGAGTTAGGGTCTCCTGTGATCTGTCATCAAGTAGGACCTACATATCATCTCACTATTCCCAGCTTCCTCTCTCTCTCATCCTAATCCAGGATGATTTTCTGTCTCTAGCCCTGAATTTTCTAGGGCTCCAGGCACCTTACCTCCCAAGGCAAGGCTGTCACCTTTAGATAGGATGATTTTTGCTGTTGAGTATTTCCCTCCTCTTTAGCCCAACAGTGCTGGTCTTGCTCAGTTGATTCTGTTCACATCATTTTTTATCTTAAGGTGATGCTTAGTCTTTTTGCAATGACATTTACTGGATGATTTTCAGGACAAGGACTTAAACCATCACAGTACTGTATGTCTGTGTGCTTTTTTGCTCTTTTCCACAACTTGGAGCTTATGAAGGCATCTTCAAGTTTTCTCATCAATTTTGCTCATCAAAGAGTCTGCAAGTTTTTCCTTTGGCAGTCCTAGATGTTCCATTTGGTTGGAGACATTGGGCATGATTTAAAAACTACATCGTTGTCATTAGTCATTACTTCACCCCTTCTCAGTGATGTTTTCAGATGTAAATCGCATCCCATCCATCTCCAGCTTAAAACTCTCAAGAGTCTCCTACCTGCCTGAAAACAGAGCCCATGCTTCTTACTCCAGTCTACCAATTTTCACATGACCAGGCTATACTAACTTTAACCTCATCTCGAACCACCTTTTCCTTGTTCCCTACACACTGGAGCCTCTAGCCTTCTTTCTGCTTTTGAAACACAGAAACTCATTACCCCTTAGGACTTTTCTTGGGCTGACATTCATCACCTCTTCAGATATTTTCCCTAGCTACCTAATTTAAAGTAGTCACCCAGTCACTTTTGTCACCCTAGCTTAATTATCTTTCTACCATGTATCACTACCTGATACTTCTCTTGTTTATATATCTGTTTATATTCTGTCTCCTCCATTAGAATGTTTGTCTGTCTTGTTCTTTGCTTCACTTTTAATACCTAGAACAGTCCCTGGCACACTGGAAATCATTAAATATTCGTTGAGTGGAAAAAAAAAAAGAGTGGGAAGAAGAAAGTGATATAAAGATAACGATGAGAGCATTTTGCTTTAGACTTAGAAAAAATATGAATTTACATTGTACTTCAGTCACCTATTAGCTTTATGACGTGGGAATCAACTTCTCAAAGACTCAGTTCCCTACAAGGTAAAATGGGGAGGAAATACCACCTATTTCACATTATTTGGGGAAATATTAAATGAAATGACATATATGAAAGCATCTAGCAAAAGGAATTGATATAACATAAAAAATTAGTAAAATTTTCATTTCCTCCCTTTTTCCCTCTCTCCTTCCCATTTCCCTTCTTTTCTTCCTCCTCTAATTTCTCCTCCTCTTACTTGTACTGATGCTAACTTAACTAAAAATGTACATTTTTAAGAGCATTCTCAAATGTGGATTTTCTCTTTCAAGAGGTATCAGATGAAATCGTTGAACACAATGGATTCCTTGTGCTTGATCAGGTCTCTTTGACTGTGCAGTTGCATGATATTCCTTTTATCTGTATTTGCCAATGCCTCTGCTTCTGCGATTTATAACCACACTGGCATAACTTTGATCTGGTTGCCATCTCAATGCTGGATAATTCCACTTGTATACGAGAAGGTTCATTCTGACTCATTGCTGTCTTACAAGAGGAGTATAGATAAAAATAGCAGAGGGGAAAAGACTTCCTTCTGAATCTCTTGAATAATTTGTCCTTTCACCTAAAAGCCGCTGCATAATAGTTCAATTAATTGGAAATACCTCAAAACATGTCATCGTTCATACATTCTGTGATTTAAAGAGTTACCATTTCACTGAGTAGTAATAGAAGAGGATGACCGCCATTAGTACTATTAGAGAAAATTTTGCTCTGCCATTGGTATGATTTCTAAGGAGCAGAGACTTGAAACAGAAATTATTAAAAGACCAGGTTTCCTTTTCACAGCTAATACTATTATTTTACCTTATACCACCAAGAATATCCATTTGTGTAATTTAAAAACAGAACTGACTCTTTCGGTAGCACCCTCCTACTTTCTTTTTATTTACATTGCTACTTTTTCCTCTAAGGAAGTCCCTGGGTGGTGCGAACAGTTAAGAGCTCGACTACTAACAGGAAGGTTGGTGGTTCAAATCCACCCAGAGGTGCCTCAGAAGACAGGCCTGGTGATCTGTTTCCACAAAGTCATAGCCATTGGAAACGCTATAGAGCACAGATCCACTCTGCACGCACGGGGTCTTCATCAGGGAGAGCCAACTCAATGGCAACTAACAACACTATTTTGTGTAGTTTTTTTGAGCTGAGAATTTAAATCATTTATTTATCTTCTTGTATTGTTATTGATAACCATTTTTAGAGCAATGGATTTTTATTTGATCACTGCTTTAAAAGCATATCATAGATTCTGATATGTAATATTTGTATGGTCATTTTTTTTTTAATTCTGTAATTTCAATTTTTGTTTTCCCTTTAATTCAGGAGCTGTTCAACAGGAAGTTTAAAAGAAAATTCTAGGTGAAAGGGACTTTCTGTTTGTTGTTGTGGTGATTTTGTGTTTTAGTAAGTTCTATTCTGATGAGTAGGTTTGTTAACTTTCTTTGTGGTTACCTTGAAATTTACCTTTATCTTCCTAGGTTTGAACCCGTGTATCATTATTTGATCTTGCCTTGCCTTCCTCTCTGTTAGAAAGTTCCATACCTACATGGTTTATTCCCTCTTTCATTGTTCTGACGTTGTTGTCATTCACAGATTAACCTCTCTTGTTCTCTGTTGTAAATCTTTTGGTCTTGAATAGTCCTTGAGACTTCATTTCTTAAGTTGGTATCTGGCTGGTGTGATTTTGCATCCTAGATTCAGGCTGTGGTCTGATGTTGTTTGTTCTCAAACCAAAGGTCCCTTTAATAATTCTTGTAAAGTTGGTTTATTTTTTACATATTCCCTTAATTTCTGTTCATCTGGAAAGATCCTATTTTCACCATCATACTTGAATGAGAATTTTGCAGGATATGTTATTCTTGGTTAGCAATTTTTTTCTTTCAGGGTTTTAAATATGTCATCCCATTGCCTTCTTGTCTGCATGGTTTCTGCCCAGTAATCACAGCTTAGTCTTATTGTTTCACCTCTATTTGTGACTTTTTGTTTTTCTCGAGCTGCTCTCAGAATTCTTTCTTTGTCTTTGGTTTTAGCGAGTGTGATTATGATATGCCTTGGTGATTTTCTTTTGGGATCTATCCTATATGGGGTTTGTGGAGCTTCTTGGATGGTCAACTTTTCATCTTTGCTGATCCTGTCTTCTGTTGTTTCAAACCTGCTCCTCAGACTTTCTATGACAGTGTCCATTTCTAAAATCCTGTTAATCTTTTGGACTTCTAATTGCTGTTTTTGCATGATTTCCAGTCATAAATTTATTTTGACATTTTGTTCCTGTATTATTTTCCTGAATTCTTCCATTTTTGTCTGTATTTTTCATGAATTTGCCTGCCTTTTCCATGAATTTGTCTATTTTTCCTCATTTTTGTCTACTTTTTCTTCAACTCTTGGGTATCTCTGAATATTAGAGATTTGAATTCCCTATCAGGTAGTTGTAGTGACTTTTCTTCTACTGGAAAGTCATCTGGTGACATCTACTGGAACCATTCTGTCCTTTTTTTTTAATATGTTTTGATATTGTCTGCTGTCTTCAGGACATTCAGTATTTAGTTCATTTATTGATTGTAGATTTGTTTGTTTTGTCCTGCTTTTTTGTTTTATTTGGTTATGTCTGAGCAGGCAGACTGTACGTTCTTTGTTGTTTGCTCATCTGTGACCATGTTACTTTTTTACTTCTTTGCCTAATGGGCAGGGCCAGTTCCTTATCTATGGTGCAGCAGGGTAGGTCCAGTGGGTGCTCTGCCTCCTGTTGGGACTGCATTTTAGTAAATTCTAGTGTTATTGCATTGTGACCAGAGACTGTGGCTTATAATATTTCTACTTCATAGAAGTTACTGATTTTTTTTCTTTGTTTCCTAATATATGAACAATTGTAGTGACTGTGCCATGAGTACTTGAGAAGAATGTGTACTCTGTATTATTGTCATATATGATTTGATGGTTATGCATAAGATCTAATCTATTATGTTGTTTAAATTTTCTACTTCTTAATTCTTTTTATCCATTCAGTCTGTCTTATACTAAGAGAAGCTTATTAAATTCTCTTATTACCTGTGCGTTTCTATCTGTTTCCTTGTACCTCCTTTAGTTTGTTGCATTAAGGTGGTTTTATTATTGCACAAATATTCAGGTGTTGTATCTTTATTGTGAATTGTAGCTTTTAGCATTAAAAGATATTCTTCTCTCTCACATGTAATGTCTTTGGGCTTAAGTTCTTTGTCTGATATTAAGTTTGCTACCCTGCTTTCTCTTTTTTTCCCCATATGCCTGGTATAATTTTGTTCTTCCTTTATTTTTACCCTTTCTGAATCACTTTGTTTAGAGTAATCCTCTTGAAAACAGGATAGAATTGGGTTGTGTTTCATGAATCAATTTGAAAATCTTATTATTTTAATAGGTAAGTTAAACCCATTCACAATTTTTGTTATGACTTGTATGTGGTCTCAAAAACATAATTTTATGATTATGTGTATTTTGTTTTATTTGTTCAGCTTCTTTATGAGAGGATATTCTTTGCATGTCTATCTTTTGTGCATATATATATTATATATAATATATATATAATATGTATATATATATATATATGAAGACCTGGTGGCACAGTGGTTATGAGCTCAGCTGCTAACCAAAAGGTCATTAGTTTGCATCCACCAGCTACTCCTCAAAAACCCTATGGGGCAGTTCTACTCTGTCCTGTAAGGTCACTATGAGTCAGAATTGACAGCAATGGGTTTAATTTTGGGTTCATATGTATGTATATATCTATACCTACATCTACACCTATATCTATCTATATATACACATACATACATATATCCTTTTTTGGTAATTAGGAAAATTGTCTTTTTGTTTTATTAGTTACCTTTGCACTTATACCTTTTTAAATGCCCTCAGTCCCTTTTTCTTATTTAATCTTTTATTGTTTGATTTATCAGGGTATTTTTTTAAATTAATTAATTAATTTATTTATTTATTTTTTGTATCCTTTAACACCACATTGCCCTGTCCAGTTCCATCTTCACCATCATTGGTGTGCTTAAGTTCATTATTGAGGTTATTGTGTAGTGCTCTCCAATATAGGGGGCTTAACTTCCAGCACTATATCAGACAATAACCTGTTGTGATCCATAAGCTTTTCATTGGTTAGTTTTTGGAAGTAGATCACCAGGCCTTTCTTCCAAGTCTGTCTTAGTCTGGACACTGCTAAAACCTGTCCACCATGGGTGATTCTGCTAGTATTTGAAATACAAGTAGTATAGCTTCCAACATTATAACAACACAAAAGCTGCTACAGTGTGACAAACTGATGGACAGGTGGTGGTTAAAAGGTGGTAGCCTAATTATTTTGCCTTTGCAAATTATTTTATTTTTTTGCTGGAGACCTTGAGGAGTTTATCTTCATCTTCGATATCTAAGAATTTTACTAGGACATGTCTCAGAGTTGATTATTCTAGGTTAATCTTCCCAGCTACTAATGGGGTCCTTTCAATGGTAGGTTAAGATGCTGTTCTATTTCTGAAAAGTTTCTGTGAAATTACAATTTTATTATCATTAGCTTTATCCCATTGATTCACATTAATTTTTAATTACCTCAAACACTTAAGTATGTTAAGTTTTGTTTGGGCTATTGACTAAAATTTTATTCTGCTGCATGGTTATTTTTGGAGAGGGGTATTTTCCTCATATGGTATTGTGAAATTTTGCTTTCTGCTTTTCTGCAACAGTTTTCTGTGTGCTTTTTCTCCTTTTAGTAAGTTTTATGTTATTGTGATGTTTAACAAGATTCCTAATTTAATGACATTCATTTCTATCAGTCTAGCAAAGACTAGGTCCTTTAGTGAGTTTTTTGTGTGTTTGTTTTGTTAATGGAGGAAAAGTTGTGATCATCCGAGTTTGTGGTTATTTTTTATTTTGTGTTTAAGATAAAAGTTTACACTTCAGATTAGGTTTCCATTCAACAATTTCTACATAAATTGTTTAGTGACACTGGTTACATCCTTCACAATGTGTGAACATTCTTATTATTTCCATTTTTGTTTTTCCTTTTGTAGTAATCTAGTTTCCCTGTCCCCTTACTGTCTCATCTTTGTTTTAAAGTAATTGTTGACTATGTGGTCTCATATAGATGATTTTTTCAAAGGATCTCAGTACTCACAGGTGATATTATTTATTTCATGAGCCAATCTGTTATTTAGCTTCAAGATGACCTCAGAAGATAGTTTCAGTTCAAAGCTTAAAGAGTATCTCAGGGCAATTGTCTTCAGGAGTACTCTAGTCTCAAAGGGTCCAGTAAGTCTGGTTTTTTTTTTTTTTTTTAAAGAATTTGAGGTTCTGTTCCACATTTTTCTCCCAATCTATCAGGATCCATCTATTGTGACCCTGATAAGAATAGGTAGTGGTAGCTGGGCACCATCTAGTTCTTCTGGTCTCAAGGTAGATGACACTGTGGTTTTTGTACTTTGTGATTCTCTTTTGTCTTGCAAGGCCCTATATTTTACCCATTTTCTTGTTTTTCCCTTCACTACCAAGTCGCCAAGTAAGTTTTTTTCACTTTTTTATTTCCCAGAAGCTATCCATTTGAAGTTTATCACTTTAAATCATGCCTGCTTTTTAAATGACAAAACAACAACAAGAAAACAAAAACATTTGCCTTGAAGTGGATTCTGATTCATAGAGATCCCATGTGTGTCAGAGTAGAAAGGTGCTCCACAGAGTTTTCTTTCTTTCTTTTTTTTTTTTTAACAGTATTCAAAATCTTTGTGATGTTTTTGTTGTTCCATTTGCCAGTCACATACACAAGAATAGTAATATTAATCAGTGCACAAAGGATCCAGCACAGGAATATGGAGAAGCCAGTGTACTTGGGAGCTTTCACCTTAAGCTGGGCCCACCTGGAGTTCTTGGGGCTGATGGTAATGGCCTGGAAGACACTCAAGAGGCAGGTGGTGCCAATGAACACACCCCTGGGCACTCTGTGGAGGTAGAAAAGAAGTTTGCATCCAAATCATTGAGGAAATCTTTCAATTCAAAGGCAGCCATGGTCTGGGTGACTGCTTTAGAGAGAATTACCAAGGAGTTGGCTACAGTCAGGTGCCTGAGAACCAATTATCTGGGCCTTAATCCGCACCTAGTGAAGTAGAGAAAAATATAATGGTAAAGAACAGAGAAATTTCCCATGATTCCCAATGTAGTCTGTGATAAGAAGATCATTCCTACTGTCAAATCCCTAAAAAACATTCTTTCAGTTCCTGATGACTGATATTTATCTTCATAGCCAGAGGGTCCTTGACTTTGGATGCACCTCCTTTCCTTACATACTGTCTTTCAGATGGAATTAGAAGATACTCACCCAATTCCTTCCTGTTGTCTATATGGTGAACTCATTGTGAGGGTCATGATGGCTAGTGGGTGAGTGAGAGGGAGGCAGCCAAACCCTGAGATAAGACTTTGTGATTCTGTGACCTCATCTGCCCACAAAATGCAATTATCATTTCACCTGTAGCTGAAATGAGATGGTAGATTTGGGGAGCTGAGAATAATTCTGAAAAACTTTTTCATAATTGCTAATTACCAAAAACAATTATATATTTCTAGTAAATATCTCCACAGAGATCACTTAAGTGTTTGGAAGAGACTTTTCAATGAACTCTGGAGACAGGTCTCACATGGAGGAAGCAGAAAACATTGAGGTCTGAAACTTGAGGGGCTGTCAGCAAAGCTTACATCTCACTGGATTCTCTGCTCCTCTGAGAAGTTCTTCCCTATTTTCTGACCACTGAGCTGCACCATCATTTATTTATTTTTATTTTTTTATATATTTTTTATTGTGAGTTAAGTGAAAGTTTACAGTTCAAGTTAGTCTCTCATACAAAAATTTATACTCACATTGTTATGTGACCCTCGCTGTTTTCCCTATAATGTGACGGCACATTCCTCCTCTTCACCCTGTATTTTCCATTTCCATTCAACCAGCTCCTGTCCCTTTCTGCCTTCTCATCTCACCTCTGGACAGGGGCTGCCCATTTAGTCTCATGTTTTTTATCTACCTGAGCTAAGAATCACACTCTTCACAGGTACCATTTTATGTTTTATAGTCCTGTCTAATCTTTGTCTAAAGAGTTGGCTTCAGAGAGTCCAGGGGCCAAGTTTTCTGGGATCCATCCAGTCTCAGTCAGACCACTAAGTCTGGTCTTTTTACTAGAATTTGAGTCCTGCACCCCACTTTTCTTCTTCTCTGTCAGGAACTCTGTTGTGTTCCCTGTCAGGGCAGTCATTCATGGTAGTCAGGCATCAATTAGTTCTTCTGGTTTCAGGCTGTTGGAGTCTCTGGTTTATGTGTCCCTTTCTGTTTCTTGGGCTCATGTTTTCCTTGTGTCTTTAGTATTCTTCATTCTCCTTTGCTCCAGGTGGATTGGGACCAATTGATGCATCTTAGATGGCCGCTTGCTAGCTTTTAAGACCTCATATGCCACTCACCAAAGAGGGGTAGAGAACATTTTCTTAATAAACTTCGTTATGCCAATTGACCTAGATGTACCCTGAAGTCATGGTCCCCAAACCCCCACCCCTGCTACTCTGTCCCTTAGAGTGTTAGGTTGTATTCAGGAAACTTAGCTTTTGCTTTAGTCCAGTTGTGCTGACTTCCCTTGTATTGTGTGTTGTTCTTCCTTTCACCTAAAATAATTCTTGTCCATTATCTAGTTAGTGAATATCCCTTTCCCTCCCTCCCCACCCTTGAAACCATCAAAGAATGTTTTCTTCTGTGTTTAAACCTTTTCTTGAGTTCTTATAATAGTGGTCTCATACAATATTTGTCCTTTCTGACTGACTAATTTCCCTCAGCATAATGCCTTCCAGATTTTTCCATGTTATGAAATGTTTCACAGAGTCATCATTCTTTTTTATCATTGAGTAGTATTCCATTGTGTGACTATACTGTAATTCAACCATTCATCCATTGATGGGCACCTAGGTTGTTTCCATCTTTTTGTTATTGTGAATAGTGCTACAATGAACATGGGTGGGCTTGTGTCTATTCTTGTGACTGCTCTTATTTCTCTAGGATATATTCCAAGGAGTGGGATTGCTGGATCCTATGGTAATTCTATTTCTAGCTTTTTAAGGAAGTGCTAAATCAATTTCCAAAGTGGTCATACCATTTTACATTCCCATCAGCAGTGTATAAGTGTTCCAGCCTCTCCACAGCATCTCCAACATTTATTATTTTGTGTTTTTTGGATTAATGCCAGCCTTGTTGGGGTGGTATGGTATCTCATTGTAGTTTTGACTTGCATTTCTCTAATGGCTAATTGACGGCACTGGGTAATGGCTAATGATTGTGAGCATTTCCTCATGTATCTGTTAGCCTCCTGAGTATCTTCTTTGGTGAAGTGCCTGTTCATATCTTTTGCCCATTTTTTAATTGAGTGTCTTTTTGTTGTTGAGTTTTTGCAGTATCTTGTAGATTCTAGAGCTTAGACATTGATCAGATTTGTCATAGCCAAAATTTTTTTCCCAGTCTGTAGGCTGTGTTTTTACTCTTTTGGTGAAGTCTTTGGATGAGCATAAATGTTTGATTTTTAGGAGCTCCTAGTTATCTGGTTTCTCTTCTGGTGTTCGTGCATTGTTAGTAAAGCTTTGTGGTCTGTTTAAGCCATGTATTAGGGCTCCCAGCATTGTCCCTATTCTTTCTTCCATGATCTTTATTGTTTTAGATTTTATATTTAGGTCTTTGATCCATTTTGAGTTAGTTTTTGTGCATGGTGTGAGGTATGAGTCTTGTTTCATTTTTCTGCAGATAAATATCCAGTTATGCCAGAACCATTTGTTAAAGAGACTGTCTTTTCCCTAATTAAAGGAATTTGGACCTTTGTCAAATATCAGCTGCTCATAAGCGGATTAATTTATGTCCAGATTCTCAATTCTTTTCCATTGGTCTATGTATCTATATGTTGTTGTACCAGTACCAGGCTGTTTTGATTACCATGTCAGTATAATAGGTTCTAAAATCAGGTGGTGTGAGGCCTCCCACTTTGTTCTTCTTCTTCAGTAGTGCTCCTCCAATATGAAGTTTGTGGGTTTTTTTTTTTTTTCCCATCTCATTAAAAAATGCCATTGGGATTTGGATCAGGATTGCATTGTACCTTTAGGTCACTTTGGGTAGAATAGACATTTTCACAATGTTGACTTTTCCTATCCAGAGCAAGGTATGTTTTTCCACTTATGTAGGTCTTTTTTGTTTTCTTGCAGTAGTGTCTTGTAGTTTTATTTGTATAGGTCTTTTACATCTCTGGTTAGATTTATTCCTAAGTATTTTATCTTCTCGGGACTATTGTAAATGTTATTGATCTGGTGATTTCCTCTTTGACATTCTCTTTGATGGTATAGAGGAATCCAACTGATTTTTGTATGTTTATCTTGTATCCTGATGCTTTGCTGCAATGCTCTATTAGTTTCAGTAGTTTTCTTGTGGATTCTTTGGGGTTTTCTGTGTATAAGATCATATCATCTGGAGATAGAAATACTTTTACTTCTTCTCTATCAATTTTTTTCTATCAATTTGAATGCACTTTATTTCTTTTTCTAGCCTAATTGCTCTGGCTAGGACCTTTAGCACAGTGTTCAATAAGAGTGATGATAAAGGGCATTCTTATTTGTTTCCCATTCTCAAGGAGAATGCTTTCAGACTCTCTTCATTTAGGATGATGTTGGCTATTGACTTTGTATAAATGCCTTTTATTATGCTGAGGAATTTCCCTTCTATTCCTATTTTGCTGAGAGTTTTTATATGAACGGGTGTTAGACTTTGTCAAATGCCTTTTCTGTATCAATTGATAAGATCATATGATTCTTGTATTTTATTTATGTGAGGGATTATATTGATTGTTTTTCTAATGTTGAACCATCCCTGCATATCTGGTATGAACCCCACTTGGTCATGGTGAATTATTATTATTTTTGATATGATGTTGAATTCTATTGGCTAGAATTTTGTAAGGATTTTTGTGTCTATGTTCACGAGGGATACTGGTTTATAATTTTCTTTATTCTGGTATCTTTACCTGGTTTTAGTATCAGGGTTATGCTGGGTTCATAGAATGGGAGTATTCACTGCTTTTCTATGCTCTGAAATACCTTTTAGTAGTAGTGGTGTTAACTGTTCTCTGAAAGTTTTGTAGAATTCTCCAGCCAAGCCATCAGGGCCAGGGCTTTTTTTGTTTTGGTTGATGTAAGTTTTTAAATTACATTTTCAATCTCTTCTTTTGTTATATGTTTATTTAGTTGTTCTAACTCTGTGTTAGTTTAGGTAGGTAGTGTGTTCCTAGAAATTCGTGCATTTCCTCTATGTTTTCACATTGGTTAGAGTACAATTCTTCATAGTATTCTGTTAATGATTCTTTTAATTTCAGCTGTGTCTGTTGTGATATTGCCTATCTCATTTCTTATTCATGTTATTTGCTTCCTCTCCTGTTTTTCTTTTGTCAGTTTGGCCAATGGTTAATCGATTTTGTAGATCTTTTCAAAGAACCAGCTTTTGGTCTTGTTAACTCTTTCAATTGTCTTTCTATTCTCTATTTCATTTAATTCTACTCTAATTTTTATTATTTGCCTTCTTCTGGTGCCTGAGGACTTCTTTTGCTACTTTCTTTCTATTTGTTCAAGTTATAGGGTTGTTTGGATTTTGGCCCTTTCTTCTTTTTGGATGTGTGCATTTATTGGTATAAATTGACCTCTGAGGCCTGTTTTTGCTGTGTCTCAAAGGTACTGCTAGGATGTGTTTTCATTCTCATTTGATTCTGTGAATTTCTTTATTCTGTCCTTATTTTCTTCTATAACCAAGTAGTTTTTGAGCAAAGTGTTGTTTAGTTTCCTTTTTTTTTTTCCTTGCTTTTTCTGTTATTGATTTCTACTTTTATAGCTTTATGGTCAGAAAAAATGCTTTGTAATATTTCAGTGCTTTGGATTCTGTTAAGGCTTGGATTCTGTTAAGGCTTCCTTTATGGTCTAATACATGGTTTATTCTGGAGAATGTTCCATGTGCATTGCAAAAGAAATTATACTTGGCTGCTGTTGGGTGGAGTGTTCTGTATATGTCTATGAGATCAAGTTCATTGATTGTGGCGTTTAGATCTTCTGTGCCTTTACTGAGCTGCTTTTGGGATGCTCTGTCATTCACCAAAAGTGGTGTGTTGGTCTCCTAGTATTATTGTGGAGCTGTCTACCTCTCTTTTCAGAGCTGTTACTGTTTGTTTTATGCATTTTGGAGCCCTGTCATTGAGTGTGCAAATATTTATTATAGTTACATCCTCCTGGCTATTGACCCTTTAATCATTATGTAGTGTCCTTCCTTATCCTTTGTTGTGGATATTACTTTAAAGTCTCTTTTTTCAGACATTAATATTGCCACTCCTGCTCTGTTTTGATTGTTGTTTGATATATTTTTTCCCATCCTTTGAGTTTGTTTGTGTCTCTAAGTCTAAGGTGTGTCTCTTGTAGGCAGCATATAGACAGATCCTGTTTTTTAATCTATTCTGTCACTTTCTGTCTCTTTGTCTCTTTATTGGCACATTTAGCCCATTTACATTCAGCATAATTATTTCTAGGTATGAGTTTTTTAATGAGTTTAGTGCTGTCATTTTGATGTCTTTTTTTGTGTGTTGTTGGCAATTTCTTGGATCCACTTAATTTTCTGTGCTGAACCTTTTTCTTTACGTATTTTCATCTTTTTTGTTGTTGTTTATTTTGTATTTGCTGAGTCTTTATGTTTTTCTTGTTTTTTATTTTGATGTGTAGGATTGTTAGTTTCCTTTGTGGTTACCTTAATATCAACTCTATTTTTCTAAGTTTAAATCAATCTTCTATTTCTTTATATTGCCTTGACTTCCTCTCCATATGGAAGATCTACAACTACTTTTTTTAGTCCCTCTTTTTTGTTTTAATATTGCCAGTTTTTACATATTAATGTCTCTGTTTCCCTATTTTCAGTGTTTTAGCTTTATTTTTTGTGACTTCCCTATCTGGGTTGATATTTGGTTGCTCTGTCCTGTGTTCTAGTCTTGGTTGTTATCTAATGTTATTGATTTTCTTACCAGAGGACTCCCTTTAGTATTTGTTGTAATTTTGGTTAGGTTTTTGAAAATTTCCTAAACTTCAGTCTACCTGAAAATGCCCTAATTGCACCATCATATTTGAGAGACAGTTTTGCTGGATATATAATTCTTGGCTGGCAATTTTTTTTCCTTCAGGGCTTTATGTGTCATCTCATTGCCTTCTTGCCTGCATGGTTTCTGCTGAGTAGTCCAAGCTTAGTCTTACTGACTGTTCTTTGTAGGTGACTATTCGTTTATCACTAGCCCCTATTAAAATTCTCTCTTTATCTCTAGTTTTGGCAAGATATGTCTTGGTGGCTTTCTTTTAGGGTGTACCTTGTGTAGGATTCGATGAGCATCTTGGATAGATATCTTCTCATCTTTCACAATATCAGGGAAGTTTTCAGCCAACAAATTGTCAACAATTCTCTCTGTATTTTCTGTTATCATCCCCTGTTCTGGTACCTCAATCACTCATAGGTTATGCCTCTTGATAGAGTCCCACATAATTCTTAGGGTTTCTTCATTAAAAAAAAAATCTTTTATCTATTTTTCCTCAAATAAGTTGGTGTCAAGTGCTTTATCTTCGATCTCAGTAATTCTGACTTCCATTTCCTCAGTTCTGCTCCTATGACTTTCTAGTAAGTTGTCTAATTCTGAAATTTTATTGCTAATCTTCTGGATTTCTGTTTGCTGTCTCTGTGTATTCTTGCAGACTGTTAAATTTGTCATATGCTCTTCTATAATCTTCTTAAGTTCCTCTATTGCTTTGTTTGTGTGTTCCTTGCTTTGGTCTGTGTTTCTCTGATCACCTTCCTGATTTCTTGAAGAGTTCTGTATATTAATCTTTTTTATTTTACCACCAGTAATCACAGGAAGTTATCTTGCTCTGGAAGATTTCTTGATTCTTTGTTTTGTGAGCTTGCTGAAGCCATCATGGTCTGCTTCTTTATGTGATTTGATGTTGACTGTTGTCTCCAAGTCATAGATGTTATTATATTTATTTATTTTATGTTTGCTTACTGTGTCCTAGCTTCTTGTTTTGTTTTGTTTTGATATGCTCAAATAGGCTGCTTGTGTGAGCTAGTTTGATTATTGGCACCTTTGAAGCTCTAACTTCCTGTTATCAGGTGGTTAGATCTGTCACTAGGTATTTGAGCCCAGGAGTTCATTTACTTTTCTTGTATGGGTTCAGCTCAGGTGTCTAGGTAGTTGGTCACCAAATGTGTGGTGCAGGTTCTCACCTACAGTCCTAGATGGGCACGGGTGATTGGTGTAGGCACAGGTATCTGGCTGCAATAAGGAGTTATGCACTGAGCAAGGCAGGGGCTGACAGCTGCTCCTGAGTGTCTGGGAGGAAAGCATATCTCTGTTTCCTAGAGTGTGTACTGGTGATTTTTGCAGCCAGATTATGGGTTCCCAGTCCTGTTGAATAGAAGGACTGGGAGGCACCACTTATTCCTGGACCCCTGTCACAGGTGACTATGTGATATGGGTGGAGCCACCAGTGCCCAGGCACCTGAGGTAGGTAGGTGAGGACCCTGTTTAATAGGCAGAGTGGTGTCAAATGTCACGAAACTGCCACTCCACTATATAGCTGATACAGTTGAAGTTAGGCTTCAGGTATATACCCTGTTGTACTGTGCTAACGAGGGCCTACACTGTTGAAATGGGCCCACACAGGTCTATGCAGGGGCAAAAGGCATTCAAAGTTCATGGAGCCCTTATGCCTGTGCCTAGGCAAAGGAGCTGTGCCTGCCCTGAGTTCCTGACTTAGGGGAGCTGGCAGATTATTTTTTCTTGTTTGTTAATTTGTTCCCTCTCCAAGGCCGGAGAATGGCTCATAGCACACAACAGGTCCAACTTCTGGCCCAGAGGATGCAGCAATCTCTGAAGCTGGCCTGGGACCAAGTGCAGATTGAGGAAGTGGGCAGGTAAACGGGAGAGAGGCTTTTCCCGAAGGGAGTGTTTTTTGATCTGCACGGTAGGTTAGACACATGTGCTTATCTTTTGCCAATTGAGCACCACTTGTTCCTTGCTCTGGAGGCTTGAGTAGACTCTCCGCTGCTTGGTCTCTCCCAATGTGGAAAACACATCCTGAGCTCCGCTGCTTGCCTCACCGCTGACACCAGCCGATCTGGCCTGCAGGGTATCAATTCCAATTGGTCAGGTCTGGCAACTCCCCTCTGCTTCTGAACCAGCTCTCCTTCCCCCTGCTGCTCAGTCTGATTCCTCAACTTTGCCTTTGATGTTCAGGGCTCCTAGATTGTCGTATATAATCGATTTGCTTGTTTTTTAAAGTCTTTGTAGTAAGAGGGACCATAGGAAGTGTCTGACTACTCTGCCATCTTGGCACTGGCTTCATCCCATAGGGTTTTCAGTGGCTAATTTTTCTGAAATTAATCAGCAGGCCTTTCTTAGGCACTTCCGGGAGGACTCAGGCACCCAAACTTTTTGGTTAGCAACCTAGCATGCTAACAGTTTGCACCACCGTCAATTGCCCTTTTAAATTGCATCTATTCCTTTAAATCACGTATACATTTCTCCTGATATGAGGTCTGACCACTTAAGTCATGTGTACTTTGAAATTCTTTCCCTGTATTCTATCCCAGGTTATATTTTTATTATTTTCAGATTTAGGGTCGATGTAGAGTAGATTTAATCTTTCTGGAAACCCTGGTGGCATTGTGGTTAACAACTACATCTGCTAACCAGAAGAACTACCTTTGCTAACCACCAGGTGCTCCTTGGAAACCCTGTGGGGCAGTTCTGCTCTGTCCTTTAGGGACACTATGAGTCAACATCAACTCAACAGCAATGTGGTGGTTTTTTTTTTTTTTTGGTTTTAATCTTTCTGGTGATCATTCCAAATAACCACTAAGTTTCTCCTAACTTCCCTTTTCTGTTTTCCCAGCAGTTTTTTCTGGGTCTGCCTTTGCTCCCCGGCAGACTTCCAATGAGTCAAGGGAGAAGTAGGAGTATAAGGGATTATGTGTAAGAATTGGCTGAATTTTCTCTTCTTACTCACAGCTCCTTTGTAGTTTTGGCATTCTCTGCTGTCAGGTAACACTGAAGATTTGGTTGCATGTAGAAATTTCATATTTATAAAGTTCTTTTGTATTGTTTGGGAGGAAATTTTGGGAGGTTAATTACTACACAGCTGCTGTGTCTCCAACCAGAAGTCTTAGAAGTGTGTTGTGATGAACAGAATTTACTACATTTAATGTAGTACAATTTATCAATTATTCCCTTTAGGATTAGTGTATTGTGTTCTGTTTTAAGAATCATTACCTATCCTAAACTCATAAAGATATTCTGTTATGTTTTATATTTATGGAACTATTCTCTATTGCCTTATGTTTATTCTAAAAATGTTCTGACATTCACATTCAGAACTACAATCCATCTAAAATTGATTTTCTTCTATGGTGTAAGGTAAGGAATCTATATTCTTTTTCTTCTTTTTGTCCCACTCGACCCCCCTCCCTTCCTCCTATTTTCATGTGAATATCCAAATAACTCTACATTGTTTATTGAAAAATCCATCTTTTTGCCCACTGCACTCAAACTGGGATGCAATTAAGTTTGTTAACCTACAGAGGGATGAAGGAAATGAAATGAAGGGGATATAGAAGTGATTGGGGCTCTTCAAAATATACCTTTTTGTAGCGTTTTAGTCCTAACCGTACAATTAAATATATTAAATTCTCACCATCAGTCCTTTTGCTGATGTCTTTCCAGTCATCTTTTGTTTGAATGAAACTCTTATCCTAATACATTGCTCAGGTAAGGAAAACGTATTCCCTGAGTTCTGACATACTCAAAACTATTTTTATAAGGGCTTAAGTTTGCTGTGATGTAAGGAGCCCTGGTGGTGCAGTGGTTAAGTGCTTGGCTGCTGACCAAAAGGTCAATGGTTTGAATCTACCAGCTGCTCCTTGAGAGAAAGATGTGGCAGTCTGCTTCTGTAAAGATTACAGCCTTGGAAACTCCATGGGGCAGTTCTACTCTGTCCTACCAGATTGCTATGAGTTGCAATCAATGGCAGCAAGTTTGGTGGTTTTTTTTTTTTTAAGCTGATGTAATATTCTTGGTTCGCACTTTATTTACATTTCTTGAAAATGCTGTTTAATGCTGTCTTTCTTTGTATGTCGTTTCTGAGAAATCTGTTGCCAGTTTAATTCTCCTGTCTTTGTAAGTTATTTCATCTTTTTCTCTGGAGGCCTTGAGGATTTTTTCTCTAATTTTAAAAGTCTAACAGTTTTACTAAATGATGTCTAGGTGTTGATCATTCCATGTTAATTTTCCCAAATACCCAGTAGGCCCTTTCAATATATAGTTTCAATATTTTCTTTTAATTCTGGAATATTTTCTCAGGTTATAGTTTTAAATATTGTTTTTTTGTTGTTTGTTTTCTTTGTTGTTGTTGTGTGCCGTCAAGTCGATTCTGACTCATAGTGACCCTACAGGACAGAGTAGAACTGTCCCATAGGATTTTCTTGGCTGTAATTTTTATGGGAAAAATTTGTCTTTTCTCCCTTGGAGCCGCTGGTGGGTTCCCACTGTCAACCCTCCAGGGCTCTTTTTTCTTTTTCTTTAGGGACAGTAATTATACTTATGTTCAATCTTCTTTGCCTGTCTTCCATTTCAATCACTTTCTGAAGTTTTTTACTTCTTTCTTTAATTCATTTTCATACTCCTGGTTATTTTCTTGGTTTTCTGTAATGCTGTTTATTAATTTTTCATTTAAATATATTCTCCCTTGGGCATCTTGTAATTTAGCCTTCATTTCTGATACAATTTTTTCTTTTTCTTCTATTTCTTTCCTGAGTTTAATTTATTTTCACTTTATTTATTTAGTCAATTTCTGCTCTTAATCTTTTTTTTTTTTTGATTCAAGATTTTTTTGTATACACAAGTATTTGAGAATACTTAATTCGGTTTAGGGCACTGTATTACACTTTTCTACACCATCATGGATGCTTTTGTGCAGAGACTTTTCATCAGCAGAAGTATTTATTCTATGATTTGTTTGCAGCAGTTTTGTATGTTTGCAGTCTGATTTTTTTTCTATTCCTACCCATACTTTGAAAGGGTTGCTAGTTTAGAATCACCCTATTTCGTCAGTTTTGCACACATCTGTGGAGTTTCTTTAATGGATAGAGGGAAAGGTTGGCAGAAGAATGGTTGGTGTGTCTTTTTTCTCCTTCATTTTAACAGGATCTTTAACTTTTCACTCCTATTTCTTTTTCTTTTTTTTCCCCTTTCACTGCCTTTTCTCCAAGGCATGCCATGCCTTTTCTACATATCTGATTCTTCCTTACAAGCAATGCTTCTCCAGGGCTTCCAATTCTGATTCCAGGCCAGGGAGCTCAGTGAATAGAATATGAGGGAAAGAATCACCCAAGGTCCATGGCTAGAACCAGCAAGTATCAAGTCCCCAGTGGTAATGTTTTTCCAGTAGTGTTGATAGAAGACACATTATACCAGAGACTTCTCATAGGTGGTCATAGGAGTTGAGAAAGAATTACTAGGATTTAATATTCTGCTTAGGACTCTTCTGCTATACAGTGAACCACTACTTAAGGCATTCATTTGTTGTACTGGGTTTGCCTGGAATTTGAGACTTTTTCCCCCAAAGAGTTCACATCCTTAAGCATGTGGTGGTGGTCCTTAAGCATGTAATATGGATTAAATTTATCCCAAGGGAATTAGAACACTGAGGGGTCCTGGCTCCACCAGGCACGCAGGGTCATGTAATTCAGAAAGCTGACTTAGATGCAGTAAAGTCTCCCAAATGCACTTTTTTTTTTTTTTTTTTTGGCTTTAACAAAGAGAAATTTGTTTTCTCACAGTCCAGTGTGCTAGAAGTCTGAATTCAGGGTGCCAGCTCCAGGAAAGGCTTTCTCTCTCTGTTGGCTCTGGAGACAGGTCCTTGTGATGTATCAGTCTACCCTTGGTGTGGGGGCATCTCAGTGCAGGAACCTCAGGTCCAAAGGGCACACTCCACTCCAGGCTCTGCTTTCTGTATGAGGTCCCCGTCTGCTCACTTCCCTTTCCTTTTTATTTATTTATTTTTTATTGTGTTTTATTTCTTTGTATCGCTGTATCTTCCTCTCCATATGGAAGCTCTATGATTACATTTCTTAGTCCCTCTTTATTGTTTTAATGTTGTCTTCTTTTATACAATAACATCGCTGTTACCCTGTTTTGAGCTTTTTTTTTTTACCTTGTTTTTTTTTTTAATTTCCCTGTCTAGGTTAACTTCTGATTGCTCTGCCCAGTGTTCTAGTCTTGGCTTGATACCTGATATTATTGATTTTCTAACCAAAGAACTCCCTTTAGTATTTCTTGTAGTTTTGGTTTGGATTTTACGAATTCCCTAAACTTCTGTTTATCTGGAAATGTCTTAATTTCAACTTCACATTTAAGAGACAGTTTGGATGGATATATGATTCTTGGCTGGCAATTTTTATCATTCAATTTTTTAAATAAGTCATCCCATTGCCTTCTTGCCTGCGTGGTTTCTGCCGAGTAGTCCGAGCTTATGCTTATTGGCTCTCCTTTGTAGGTGACTTTTCATTTATCCCTCACTGCTCTTATAATTCTCTCTTTATCTTTGGTTTTCACAAGTTTGATTATAAGATGTCTTGGTGACTTTGAACATCTACCTCATGTGGAGTTAGATGAGCATCTTGGATAGATATCTTCTCATCTTTCATGATATCAGGGAAGTTTTCTGCCAACAAATCTTCAACAATTCTTTCTGTATTTTCTGTTATCCCTCCCTGCTCTGGCACTCCAATCACTCATAGGTTATTTCTCTTGATAGAGTCCTACATAATTCTTAAGGTCTCTTCATTTTTTAAAACTCTTTTATCTGATTTTTCTTCAAATATGTTAGTGCTAAGTGATTTATCTTCGAGTTCAGAAAGTCTAGCTTCTACTTGCTCAGTTCTGCTCCTCTGACTTTCTATTGAGTTGTCTACTTCTGTAATTTTGTTGTTAATCTGAATTTCTGCTTGCTGTCTGTCTACAGATTTTTCCAGCTTATTAAACTCTTCGTTATGTTCCTGAATAATCTTTCTGAGTTCTTCAGTTGCTTTATCTGTGTGTTTCTTGTCTTGTTCTGCATATTGCCTCATTTCCTTCCTGATGTCTTCAAGATTTCTGTATATTAATCTTTTGTATTCTGCCTCTGGTAATTCCAGGAATGCACTTTCATCTAGAAGGTCTCTAGATTCTTTGTTTTGAGAGCTTGTTGAGGTGATCATGGTCTGTTTCTTTATGTGACTTGATATTGACTGTTTTCTCTGAGCCATCTATCTATAAGTTATTGTATTAGTTTATGCTTGCTTACTGTGTCATAGCTTCTTGCTTTGTTTTGTTTTGATATGCCCAAATGGGTTGCTTGAGTGAGCTACCTTGATTATTTTCATCTTCAGAGCTCTGACATCCTGTCCCCAGATGCCTAGAGCTGTTATCATGTATATCAGTCTAGGAGTCCATTCACTTTTCTTATATATATTCAGCTCAGGTTTCCAGGTAGCTGATCATCAAGTATGTGGTACAGGCTCTGTCTTACCATCTTAGAGGGGCAGGGGTGATTGATGTATGTACCGGTATCTGATTGCAGCAGGGGGTCACACTCTGAACAGGGCAGGAGGCTGAGAACCAACCCCCAAGTGTCTCTGAGGAAAATGCATCCCTGTAGCCCAGATCGTGCAGGTGGGTGGGTTCTGCAGATGGACCATGAGCACCCAGTGTTTTTGGTTGTAAGGACTTAGAGATACCAGTTATCCTTGGACCCCTGTCATGTGTAGCTGGGTGACCTGATTGGAGCTACCAGTCCTTAGGTCCCTGATGTGGGTAGGTGAAAAAAAAAAAAGACCCTGTTTAATAGGTAAATCAATGTCAAACATCAAACACCCACCTCTCCGCCGCACAGCTGAAATAGTTGGAGTCTGCCAACAAGGGCCTATTCTCCTGAAATAGGCCCACACAGGCCCATGCAGAGAGGAAAGGTGCTCAAAGTCCACAGACCATTTATGCCTAGACAGGACCTGCTTCTGTCCTGAGCGCTGCCCCCCCCCCCCAGTTAGTGGAGCTGGCAAGTTTTCTTTTCCCTCAATTGCAATTTTTTTCCTTCTCCAAGGCCGGGAGGATGGCTCTAGGCACTCAACAGTGACTATCTCAGGCCCAGGGATTCCAGCCACTGAAGCCAGCTTGGGGATGGTGGGGCATGGTAAGATATATGCAAATACTTAGCTCTTGTCGAGAGTATTGCTCTTCTCTGGCTCCGGAGGTGTGAGTAGGCTGTGTGGCTGGCTGCTTCTCCCTGAGAAAACTGCGCCCGAATGCTAGTACCAGCCTGCTGCTGCCACTCTGGGAATGGTGCCCGAAGGCTCCCTGCAATTCAGGTTCAGTAGCTCCTTCTGCTTCTGAACTGTCTCTTCCTCGCCCTGCCCCTGTTCATTTTCTAAGCTTGCCTTTGATGATCAGAACTCCTAGCTTGTCATAAATGTACTCTTTTCACTTGTTTTTTTGGGTCTTTGTTGTAAAGAGGGCTCAGTGGAAGCGTCTGTCTATTCTGCCATCTAGGCTCTGCCCCACCAAATGCACTTTTCTTTTTAGCTTACCGTTACAAATAATTCACCATTTCCTCCATGTTAGAATGGAAAAAAGAGCCACATTACAAAAATTGGAAAATGAAAATACTGAACTGTCAGAGTCATTAACAAATGTTTTTGAGCACTCACTGAGTAACAGGCACTCTACCAAGAACTGTATGTACACTGGTGAACACTACAAACACAGTAGCCTCCCTCATGGGGAATACAGATGTTTTTAGATCAGAAAAAGGTGCTCTTGAACCCATGGATTAATTAATTTTTAAAATCTGTAATTAAAAAAAAATGAGAGTATAAAACTTCATATCTTTCTCATTGCTGGTCTTTATTAGCTGTCAAGGGAGTTTCTTTCATTTATTTTAGGATTGGATGTCGTATGGTTCTGAAAGTGGTTGGAATAGCCCAGGGATGAACCCCAACCCTTGTATGCAGTCTTTCCCTTCAAATTATCATTTGCACACAAAGAGTGAGCCCTAATGTAAACTATGGACCTTAGTTAATAATAATATATCAATATTGGCTCATCTGTTGTAACAAGTGTAGCCCAGGAATGGAATGCAAGTTGGTAGTAAAGGAGAAACAGTGTGCAAAGAAGAGAGGGGATATATGGGAGCCCTTCATCCTTTCTGCACAATTTCTCTGTAAACCAGAAACTGCTCTAAAAATAAATTCTATTATAAATTTTTAAAAGTTATCATTTGCAGTTCTTGAGTCTTGTTCATATGCTGAGAAGATGTAAAATCCCACTTACATCGTTATCCAAATGTAAACTGTTGAGTTCTACCTTTGGTTCTACCACTTTTTCCTTTGCAACATTACTTATTTTCTCTAGGTCTCAATGCACTCATCTCAGAAATGAAAGTTTGGACCGAAGCACCTATAATGCTCCTTCTGGCAAGTGTAACCCTGGGGTGAAGACCCTGGACTCTTTCCTGAAAATATCACACTTTGTGTGGCCTAGGCCCTCAACCAAGAACCTAAGAACCCATGTCTCCTCACATTATTACAAAAACAGGCATAGGACATTATTTGGTCTGCAATAGACTCAGCTGGTGACAGTTTTGTCCACATAGTCACCTTGTCCTTCCTCACTGGGGCTCTAGGAGGATCTCAGTTGCAAACCAGATAGTAAGGAGTAAGAGTATGACTTTCCAGTCACACAGAGCTGGTTTTCCAGTCTGGCTCCTAAGCATAATAGCTATGTGATTTTGTCAATTTAATTAAACTCTTTCAGATACATATTCCTTTTAGGTGAAAGGTAATGAAATATTTACCCCAGAAGGTTATTGTAAGGGTTAGATGAGATCATGTTTATTATTTACTTAGTATGGTGTCTGGCACATGAAAAGGATGATAAACTGTAGCCAATATTCTTTTTCTACCGCTTGTCTGTCAGTTTGTTGTACTGTGGGGGCTTGCATTTTGCTGTGAATCTGGAAGCTATGTCATTGTTGTTTCAAATACCAGCAGTGACCTATGGTGGCCAGGTTTCAGCAAAGTTTCCAGACAAAGCCAAGCTAGGAAGAAAGCCCTGGCTATCTACTGAAAATTAGCCAATGAAAACCCTATACATCAACAATGGGCAGAACAATGCACTCAAGCATATCAACAATAATAAAGATGGCACAGGGTCAGGAAAAGTTTTGTTCAGTTCTGTATAAGGTTGCCCTGAGTTAGAGCTGACTCAGTGGAAATTAAAAATAATATTATTTTAGTTAATACTCCCATGATTACAACTACTATTATTGTGTTTCCCATTCTCCAGTGTACCTCTTTTCAGCCTGTGCTCTAAACATTTTCCAGAATAATGACAGTAAAGTGTAATTCTTTTTTTTTTTTTTTATCCCCGTATGTCACCTAAAAACTATTACAATAGTGGAGACTACCTATTGAATAAAATCTAAAATCCTTGTCATGGCCTGCAGTCTTTGTTAGCAAGCCGACCTCTCCAGCCTCAAATTCTATCACACCCCCATTTTTATAAATCACTACAATCCCCACACATTCTTTTCCATGTCTTGGAGCTTTAGTACAGGTTGTTTTCCTTAAACGAGTCCAAATCTTTGTCTTCTCAGCAAAGCACAAGTCATTTATTAAGACTTAGAAAAAATAAGGGAAAGCTAAACACATTTATAAAATATTGTTGTTGTTAGGTGCCCTCAAGTCCATTCTGACTCATGACGACCCTATGTACAATAGAACAAAACAGTGCCCAGTCCTATGCCATCCTCACAATCGTTATGCTTGAGCCCATTGTTACAGCCACTGTGCCAGTCCATCTCACTGAAGGTCCTCCTCTTTTTCACTGACCTGCAACCTAACCAAGTATGATGTCCTTCTCCAGGGACTGGTCCCTCCCTATGACATGTACAAAGTACATGAAATGAAGCCTCGCCATCCTCTTTTCTAAGAAGCGTTCTGATGGTACTTCTTCCAAGACAGATACGTTCGTTCTTCTGGCAGTCCATGGTATCTTCAAGATTCTTCACCAACACCATAATTCAAAGCCATCAATCCTTCTTCAGTCTTCCTTACTCATTATCCAGCTTTCACATGTACATAAGATGATCGAAAATATCATGGCGCACCTTAACCCTCAAAATGACATCTTTGCTTTTTAACACTTTAAAGATGTTGCTTGCAGCATATTTGCCAAATGAAACATGTCATTTGATTTCTTGACTGCTGCTTCCATGGGCATTGTGAATCAAAGTAAAATTAAATACTTAACAACTTCAGTCTTCTCTCTGTTTATCGTGACGTTCCTTATTGGTCCAGTTGTGAGGATTTTTGTATTCTTTTTATTGAGGTGTAATCCATACTGAAGGCTATAGTCTTTGATCTTCATCAGTAAGTGCTTCAAGTACTCTTCGTTTTTGGCAAGTAAGTTTGTGTCATCTGTGTATTGCAAGTTGTTAATGAGTCTCCTGCCAATCCTGATGCTGCAGTCTTCATTATATAGTTCAGCTTCTCAGATTATTTGCTCAATGTACAGATTGAATAAATATGGTAAAAGGATAAAACTATGACACTCATCTTTCCTGATTTTAAACCACGTAGTATCCCCTTTTCCTGTTGGAATAACTGCCTCTTGGTCTATGTACAGGTTCCCTAAGAACACAATTAAGTGTCCTGGAATTCCCATTCTTTGCAATATTATCCATAATTTCTTATGATCCACACAGTCAAATACATTTGCACAATCAATAAAACACAGGTAAACATCTTTCTGTTATTCTCTGCTTTCTGCCATGACCCATCTCACATCAGCAACGATATCCCTTGTCTCATGTCCTCTTCTGAATTCAGCTTGGATTTCTGACAGTTCCCTATCAATGTACTGCTGCAACCACTTTGGAATGATTCAGAAAAATTTTCTTGAATATTTTGCCATAATTTCTGCCTTTTGTTGAATCGCCTTTCTTTGAAATGGGCATGCATATGGATCTCTTACTGTCAGTTGACCAGGTAGCTCTCTTCCAAATTTCTTGGCATGGACAACTGAACACCTGCAGCACTGCATCTGTTTGTAAAACATCTCGATTGGCATTCCGTCTTGGATCCTTGCCTTTCATCAATGCCTTCAGTGCAGCTTGGACATCTTCCTTTAGTACCATCAGTTCTTGATCATATGTTACCTCCTGAAATAGTTGAATATCGACCAATTGTTTTTGGTACAGTGACTCAGTGTAGTCCTTCCATCTTCTTTTGATGCTTCCTGAGTTATTCAATATTTTCCCTGTAGAATCCATCGGTATTGCAACTTGAGGCTTGAATTTTTTCTCCAGTTCTTTCAGCTTGAGAAATGCCCAGTGTGTTCTCTTTTGGTTTTCTGACTCCTCGTCTTTGCACACTTCCTTATAATACTGAACTTTGTTTTCTTGAGCTGCACTTAGAAATCTTCTGTTCAGTTCTTTTACTTCATCATACCTTCCCTTCGCTTTAGCTACTCAATGTTCAAGAGCAAGTTTTAGAGTCTCTTCTCACATCCATTTTGGTCTTTTCTGTCTTTATAATGACCTTTTGCTTTCTTTATGTATGATGTCCTTGATGTTATTCCACATCTCTTCAGATCTTCGATCATTAGTGTTCAACATGTCAAGTCTACTCTTGAGATGGTCTCTAAATTTAGATGGGATGTACTCGAGGTAGTATTTTGGCTCTTGTGGATTTCCTCTAATTTTCTGCAGCTTTAACTTGAACTTTCATATGAGCAATTGATGGTATGTTCTGCAGTTGGCCCCTGGCCATGTTCTGACTGACAATATTGAGCATTTCCATCATCTCTTTCCACAGACGTAGTCATTATGTTTCCCATGTATACATCTGGTGAGGTCCACGTGTATACTCAGAGTCTATGTTGCTGAAGAAAGGTATTTGCAATAAAGAAGTCGTTGGTCTTGCAAAATTCTATCATGCAATCTCCAGGAGTTGTTTCTATCACCAAGGCCATATTTTCCAAATACTGATCTTTCTTTGTTTCCAACTTTCCCATTCCAATCACCAGTAATTATCAACGCATCTTGATTGCGTATTTGATCAATTTCAGACTAAAAAGTTGGTAAATGTCTTCAATTTCGTCAATGTCATGGGTTGAATTATGTCCCCCCAAAAATCTGTGTATCAATTTGGTTAGGCATGTGCGGTTGTCCTTCATTTTGTGATTGTAATTTCATGTTAAGTGGATTAGGATGGGATTGTAACACCACCTTTACTCAGGTCACCTCCCTGATCCAATGTAAAGGGAGTTTCCTGAGGTGTGGCCTGCACCACCTTTTATCTCTCAAGAGCAAAGGAAAGGGAAGCAAGCAAAGAGTTCCGGACCTCATACCACCAAGAAAGTAGCACCAGGAGCAGAGTGCATCCTTTGGACCCGGGGTCCCTGTGCCTGAGAAGCTTCTTGACCATGGCAAGATTGAGGACAAGGATCTTCCTCCAGAGCCAACAAAGACAGAAAGCCTTCCCCTGGAGGTGACACTCTGAATTTGGACTTGTAACCTACTAGACTGTGAGAGAATAAATTTCTCTTTGTCAAAGCCACTTACTTGTGGTATTTCTGTTATAGCAGCACTAGATAATTAAGACAATCACCTTTGGCATTAGTGGTTGGTGAGTAAATTTGAATAATAGTATAAACTGGTCTTCCTTGTAGGCATATGGATATTATCTTATTACCGACAACATTGTACTTCAAGATGGATCTTATAAAATTTCTTTAATGATGTATGAGATACCATTCCTCTTCAATTTGTGATCCCCAGTGTAGTAGGCCATATCATTGTTCGATTCAAGATGTCCAATACCAGTCCATTTCTGCTCTCAAATGCCTAGGATAAAGATCTTTACACATTCCATTTCATTTTTGATGACTTCCAATTTTCCTACATTCATACTTCGTACATTCCATGTTCTGATTATTAAAGAATATTTGCATCTGTTTCTTCTTATTTTGAGTCATACCACATTGGCAAATAAAGGTCCTGAAAGCTTGCCTACATCCAAGTTATTAAGGTTGACTCCACTTTGAGGAGGCAGCTCTGCCCCAGTTGTATTTTGAGCACCTTCCAACCCGAGGGGTTCATCCGGCACTATACCAGATAATGTTCCACTGCTACTGATAAGGCTTTCACTGGCCAATTTTTTAAAAAAGTAGACTGTTAGGTTATTCTTCCTAGTCTGTCTTAGGAAGCTCTGCTGAAATCTGACCAAGGGTGACCCTGCTGGTATTTGAAATACAGGTGACAAGCTTCCAGCATCAGAGCAACACGCAAGCCACCACAGTATTACAAACTGACAGACAAGTATTTATAAAATAACTACAGACTAATCACTCTGCAAGAACTATCTCCTATAATGCTCAAAACATGATGGCATCCATAGAGACTGTTAGGTTCTTTTTGTAGAAGAAGAAACAGATCCAGAATTTAAATGAACTCTCCAAGATCTTAGAACAGGTAGCAAATATGAAACTTTAAACCCGGATTCAACTGACTTCAAGGTCCATGTTCTTTCCCCTGCAATATGCTAAATCCTCGCTTCCTCCCCCAGCTCTGTCTCCTCCATTACTATAAAGCCTGCCTGGGGACCTTTGGGTTGGGTTCCCACATCATCTTTTTTGTGCAACTTTTATAGCCCTGAAATGGTAACTGTTCTTGGTTTCAAGTAAAAGAAACATATACTTGTTTCTCTAAGTATAAGGAAGGGATGGGGGTGTTTGTTGGCAGGTTATTGGTCATTTGCTGGAGGACCAGAGTTGGAATTCTGGAAGGAATCGAGGAAATGTGGGGCAAGGAACCACAGCTAAGGTTACACTCTCCCTGACCACTGCTGCTCACATAGCCAACGCCAAATTTACCAGTGTGATCATCTGAACTCCAGGTGTTCTGAGACCCCACGCTCAGTGAATTCAAAGCCCAGAGAGTGGTCCTCTGATATCTAAGCTTGGGTCCTTGGCCTGGCTCCTCCTAGCAGCCAGAGTGGGACACAACACAGGAGAGCATTGCCAATGACGCACTTTCAAATATCTCAGTTACTGGGGCAGAAGGTCAATCCTTTACAAGGAATTTGGGTGCTGATGGAGGGTGGATGCAGGGAAACTAAAAATAAAATTAATAATAAGCACTTGCCAAATTGCTTTATACATATTGATCACTTCCTCTAGACTCTGAGTCTTTTGAGGGCAAAATATATATATATCTTATTCATACTAGATCCCTTGTACACAGACCAGTTTGGCAAAAAGTGATTCATCTACAATTGTGCCATATTTGTTCAATAATCTGTCAGTATCTCAATGTGCATGGTTCCCAGTCATCTTAAGAGAACATTCTTCTCAGTTCAGTTATTTGAGATTTCTTACATCATCCTCTTCTGGCCTTTTCGTCCTTGGATTCATTCTCCTCTATACTACTTTCTCTTTGTCCATTGAGAGTGGGAGAGAGAGAGGACAGAGCTAGTCCTCCCCTAGAGTCCCTTGCAGAACACTCCGTCTAACAGGGAGTGTCCCGTGTTATTTTTTAACACCATGTGGCACTGATGCACAATCCTTTACTCTATCTTTGTAAATGGGAGACATAAAAGAAACCTCCCTTTCAGAGCATTGATTCTTTCCCTTAACTCTTTTCTTTTCTCAACCACAAGCTCTGGTCATCCTTCGAAGAATTCCTAAATTACACAGCATTTCAAATATACACATCTTCAGAGCCTGTTTAATTTTGTTTCAGAAAACGGAGTGGAAGAGAAGGGCTGTATGAGGCATAGTCTTCTCTTTCGGCACACTCTTTTCTACTAGTGGTTCATTATTCATTTTTCACTGTTTAGCTTCCAACATTGACATAGGCTGTGCCAAGATTTTATGTCCCAAAGAAACAAAGGTGCTTACAAATATCCTTTTAGCCCAGAAAGAGCAAACTGGGATTGCACTTTGGAAACCATTTTATTTCACTTGGAGGTGGTATTTATAGAAGAATCATTTTTTTTTTTTTTTTTTTTTGCTAATAATCATCTTCATTCCATAGTGTTTTACTACCAGTCATGTCAGAAACCTTGACAATCCAGGTAGGTTTGAATATGCCTTATAAGTAATAAATAATAACTCCAGAATCTCTGTCTGGTTCTACTAATAAAGCATAAGAGTGGTTCTCAGAAAATATTATAATGTCTTCCACACACCATCTTCTCAATTTTTTTTTTCCCAGATGGAACAACAATTCGTTTCTTGCAATTTTAATGAGCAGAGAATTGCAGCCAAACTCCCCATATCTTTGATAATATCTTTAGAAGAATCTTGTCTTTTTGGGGGTAAGGTGCTATTTCTGAGACAACCCAGAAGCCACCCCCTGGGTGTTATGTTATAATGGAAATTTGGGGCATCCTGTTGTTGATTCTACCCAGTAGAGAAGCAATACAAAGCGCAAATGCAGATCAAATTATCATTATTCATTAAGACTTAATAACTCCTAAAACAGAGTTCTTTGGGTAACAATGAAATGGAGAGCATTCAAGGACATAAAGAATATTTCCTACATTCTCTTAAACCCAGACCAAATACAGACCTTTGTACAAACTTGCAGAGAGAGTTGGGTCAGACATAGAGCTCACTTACGCAGTTAGTTATGTAGAGGGCCATGCCAAAAGCAACCAAACCCATTAACGTTGAGTTGATTTGGACTCATAGAAACCCTGTAGGACAGAGTAGAATTGCCCCATAGGGTTTCCAAGGAGTGAATGGTAGATTCAAACTGCCAATCTTTGGTTGACAGTTGAGCTCTTAACCGCTGCACCACCAGGGCTCTGTAGAGAGTCACTGTGTGTCCTAAAATCTCAGGCACCAACAGAATGGGAAAAGTCAGAGAAAGATGGCTCTGTGTTGTCTCTTCAATGCCAGGAGCCAGACCTCAGATAAGCAAGGGCCTAATGGAGTCAAAAAAAATGGATGTCAAGGTCTCATTAATTTCACCCATCAGATAATTCATTCCTACTTTGGCAACTAGAAAATAAGGGGTAGCTAGAAATTTTAGAGGAGACTTGGTGCCACAGTGGTTAAGAACTTCGCAGTTAATCAAAAGTTCAGTGTTTGAACCCACTAACGGATCTGTGAGAGAAAAACCCTGGCTATATGCTTCCATAAAGATTACAGCTGAGGTGGTGCAAACAGTTAATACACTCAGTTGCTAAACGAAAGGTTAGAGGTTTGTGTCTACTCACAGACATCTCAGAAGAAAGGCCTGGCAATGTACTTCCAAAAAATCAGTCACTAAAAACCCTATGGAGCAAGGGAGCCAAGATGACGGAGTAGACAGATGCTTCCAGCAAGCCCTCTTTACAACAAAGACCCCAAAAAAACAAGTAAAATGAGTATATTTGTGACAAGCTGCAAGCCCCGAGCATCAAAGGCAAGCATAGACAACGAACTGAGGGGCAGTGGGAGGAAGAGACCGTTCAGAAGTGGAGAGGTGTTACCAGACCTGAATTGCGGGGAGCCCTCAGGCACCATTCCCAGAGTGGCGGCAGCAGCGGCAGCAGCGGGCTGGTACTAGTGTTCAGCCACAGTTTCCTCAGGGAGAAGCAGCCAGCCACGCAGCCTACTCACATACGGAACCTGAAGAGAATGGTGCTCCTGGCAAAAGCTAAGTACTTGAGAGTATATTTTACTGCACGCCCCCACCCCCCCACAAGCCAGCTTCAGCAGCTGAATCCCTGGTCCTGAGATAGACTCTGGTGAGCACCTAGAGTGATCGTTCCAGCCTTGGGTAAGGAAAAAATTTGCAACTGGGGGGAAAATATAATTTGCTAGCTCCATTAACCAGGGGAGCTGAGGACAGAGTGGCTCCTGTCCAGGCATAAACCGTCCATGGACCTTGAGCACCTTTCCCTTCTGCATGGACCTGTGTGGGCTTATTTCGGCCTTGCTGGCAGACTCCATACATTTCAGCTGTGCGGTGGAGAGGTGGGTGTTTGATGTTTGACATTCCTTTGCCTATTAAACAAGGTCCTCACACACCCACATCAGGGACCTAAGGACTGGTAGCTCCACTCAGGTCACCCAGCCACCCACGACAGGGGTCCAAAGATAACTGGTACCTCCCAATGTTTACAGTCAAAAACGTTGGGTCCCTCTGCAGAAACTACCCACCAGCACTCTCTACGCAACAGAGACGCAATTTCCTTAGAGACACTTGGGGGTCGGTTCTCAGCCTCCTGCCTTGTCCAGAGTGTGACCTGCTGCTGCAATCAGATACCGGAATATACGCCAATCACCCCTGCTCCTCTAAGACTGTAGGACAGAGCCTGTACCACGCACTTGATATCAGCTACCAGGAAACCTGAGCTGAATTCATACAAGAAGACTGAATGGACTCCTAGGCTGATATACCTGATAACAGCTCTAGCCAGCTGGGGACAGGACACCAGAGTTCCAAAGGTGAAAATAATCAGGCTAGCTCACTCAAGCAACCCATAGGGGTATACCAAAACAAAAAAAAAGCAAGCAGCTACGACACAGAAAGCAAGCAGAAACTAATACAATAACTTATAGATGGCTCAGAGACAACAGTCAATATCAGGTCACATAAAGAAACAGACCATGACCACCTCAATGGGCCCTCAAAACAAAGAACCCAGGGATCTCCTAGATGAAAGCACATTCCTGGAATAAACAGATGCAGAATACAAAAGTTTAATATACAGAACCCTTCAAGACATCAGGAAGGAAATGAGGCAATACTCAGAACAAGCCAAGGAACATACAGATAAAGCAACTGAAGAAATTAGAAAGATTATTCAGGAACATAATGAAAAGTTTAATAAGCTGGAAAAATCCATAGACAGACAGCAATCAGAAATTCAGAAGATTAACAATAAAATTACAGAATTAGAAAGTTACAGAAATAGAATTACAGAAATAAAATTACAGAATTAGAATATTAGCAAGTAGAAGCTAGAATTTCTGAACTCAAAGATAAATCACTTGGCACTAACATATTTGAAGAAAAATCAGATAAAAGAATTTTAAAAAATGAAGAAACCTTAAGAATCATGTGGGTCTTTATCAGAGAAATAACCTACAAGTGATTGGGGTACCAGAACAGGGAGGGATAACAGGAAATACAGAGAAAATTGTTGAAGATTTGTTGGCAGAAAACTTCCCTGATATTGTGAAAGATGAGAAGATATCTATCCAAGATGCTCATCAAACTCCACATAAGGTAGATGTTAAAAGAAAGTCACCAAGACATATTATAATCAAGCTTGCCAAAACCAAAGATAAAGAGAGAATTATAACAGCAGCAAGGGATAAATGAAAAATCACCTACAAAGGAGAGCCAATAAGAATAAGCTTGGACTACTTGGCAGAAACCATGCAGGCAAGAAGGCAATGGGATGACCTATTTGAAAAATTGAAGGATAAAAATTGTCTGCCAAGAATCAAATATCCAGCAAAGCTTTCTCTTAAATATGAAAGTGAAATTAAGACATTTCCAGATAAACACAAATTTAGGAAATTCGTAAAAACCAAACCAAAACTACAAGAAATACTAAAGGGAGCTCTTTGGTTAGAAAATCAATAATATCAGGTATCAGCCCAAGACTAGAACACTGGGCAGAGCAACCAGAAGTCAACCCAGACAGAGAAATCCAAAAAAACAAAGCAAGATTATATATATAAAAAAAACCAAACAGAGTAATAGCGAAGTTATTATATAAAAGAAGACAACATTAAAATAATAAAGAGGGACTAAGAAATGTAATCATACACCTTCCATACGGAGAGGACGATACAGCAATATAAAGAAATAAAAGTTAGTTTTAAATTTAGAAAAATAGGGGTAAATAATTAGGTAATCACAGAGGAGACAAACTATCCTACTCATCAAAATAAAAAACAAGGGAAAAACAGAGACTCAGCAGAAACAAAATCAACAACAACAAATATGAGGAAAGGACAATATATAAAGAAAATCTACTCAGCACATAAAATCAAGTGGGAAAAAGAAACTGTCAATAACACACAAAAAAAGACATCAAAATGATAACACTAAATTCATACCTATCTGTAATTACCCTGAATGTAAATGGACTAAATGCACCAATAAAGAGACAGAGAGTGGCAGAATGGATTAAAAAGCAAGAGCCATCTATATGCTGCCTACAAGAGACACACCTTAGACTTAGAGACACAAAGAAACTAAAATTCAAAGGATGGAAAAAATATATCAAGCAAACAACAATCAAAAAAGAGCATGAGTAAGGACACGAAAAGAGAGAGTAGAGGGAGAGAGCAGACTGTCTCATTAGGGGGAGAGTAATTGGGAGTGTGTATTAAGGTGTATATGGGTTTTTGTGTGAGAGACTGACTTGATTTGTAAACTTTCACTTAAAGCACAATAAAAATTATTAAAAAAAAAAAAGAGCAGGAGTGGCAATATTAATTTCCGACGAAACAGACTTTAAAGTTAAATCCATCAGAAAGGATAAGGAAGGATACTATATAATGATTACAGGGACAATACACCAAGAAGATATAACCATATTAAGTATTTATGCACCCAATGACAGGGCTGCAAGATACAAAAAACGAACTCTATCAGCATTGAAATGTGAGATTGACACCTCCACAGTAATAGTAGGAGACTTCAACACACCACTTTCGGTGCAGGACAGGACATCCAGAAATAAGCTCAATAAAGACATGGAAGATCTAAATGCCACAATCAACCAACTAGACCTCATAGACATATACAGAACACTCTACCCAACAGCAACCAACTATACTTTCTTTCCTACTGCACGTGGAACATTCTGTAGAATAGACCACATATGGAGTCATAAAGCAAGCCTTAGCAGAATCCAAAACACTGAAATATTACAAAGCATCTTCTCTGAACATAAGGCCATAAAAGTGCAAATAAATAACAGAAAAAGCAGGGAAAAGAAATCAAACACTTGGAAACTGAACAATACCCTGCTCAAAAAAGACTGGATTATAGAAGACATTAAGGATGGAATAAAGAAATTCAGAGAATCCAATGAGAATGAAAACACTTCCTGTCAGAACCTTTGGGACACAGCAAAAGCGGTGCTCAGTGGTCAATTTATATTAATAAATGCACACATCCAAAAAGAAGAAAGGGCCAAAATCAAAGAATTATCCCTACAACTTGAACAAATAGAAAGAGAGCAACAAAAGAAACCCACAGGCACCAGAAGAAAACAAATAATAAAAATTAGAGCTGAACTAAATGAGATAGAAAACAGAAAAACAATTGAAAGAATTAACAAAACCAAAAGCTGGTTTTTTGAAAAAATCAACAAAATTGATAAAATATTGGCCAAACTGACAAAAGAAAAACAGGAGAGGAAGAAAATAACCCAAATAAGAAATGAAATGGGCGATATTACAACAGACCCAACTGAAATTAAAAGAATCATATCAGATTACTATGAAAAACTGAAACAAATTTGAAAACCTAGAAGAAATGGATGAATTCCTAGAAACACACTACCTACCTAAACTAACACAAACAGAGGTAGAACAATAGACCCATAACAGAAGAAGAGGTTGAAAAGGTAATCAAAAACTCCCAAGGAAAAAAAGCCCTGGTCTAGAGGGCTTCACTGCAGAGTTCTACCAAACTTTCAAAGAAGAGTTAACACCACTACTACTAAAGGTATTTCAGAGCATAGAAAAGGACGGAATACTACCAAACTCATTCTGTGAAGCCACCATATCCCTGATACCAAAACCAGGTAAAGACACCACAAGAAAAGAAAATTATAGACCTATATCCCTCATGAATGTAGATGCAAAAATCCTCAACAAAATTCTAGCCAAGAGAGTTCAACAACATAATTCACCATGACCAAGGAGGATTCATACCAGGTATGGAGGGATGGTTCAACATTAGAAAAATAATTAATGTAATCCACCGCATGAATAAAACAAAAGACAAGAATCAAGTGATTTTATCAATTGATGCAGAAAAGGCATTTGACAAAGTTCAACACTCATTTATGATAAAAACTCTCAGCAAAATAGGAATAGAAGGAAAATTCCTCAACATAATAAAGGGCATTTATACAAAGCCAACAGCCATCATCACCCTAAATGGAGAGAGCCTGAAAACATTCCCACTGAGAACAGGAACCTGACAATGATGCCCTTTATCACCACTCTTATTCAACATTGTGCTGGAAGTCCTAGCCAGAGCAATTAGGCTAGATAAAGAAATAAAGGGCATCCAGATTGGCAAGGGAGAAGTAAAAGTATCTCTATTTGCAGATGACATGATCTTATACACAGAAAACCCTAAGGAATTCTCCAGAAAACTACTGAAACTAAGAGAAGAGTTCAGCAGAGTATCGGAATACAAGATAAACACACAAAAATCAGTTGGATTCCTCTATACCAACAAAAAGAACATCGAAGAAGAAATCACCAAATCAATGCCATTTACGGTAGCCCCCAAGAAGATAAAATAAATACTTAGGAATGAATCTCACCAGAGATGTAAAAGACTTATACAAAGAAAACTACAGTACGCTTCTGCAAGAAACCAAAAGAGACTCACGTAAGTGGAAGAACATACCTTGCTCACGGATAGGAAGAATTAACATTATAAAAATGTCTATTCTACCAAAAGCAATCTATACATTTAATGCAATTCCAATCCCTCAAATCCCAACAACATTCTTTAATGAGATGGAGAAACAAATCACCAACTTCATATGGAAAGGAAAGAGGCCCTGGATAAATAAGGCATTACTGAAAAAGAAGAACATAGTAGGAGGCCTTCTTTACCTGATTTTAGAACCTGTTATACTGCCACAGTAGTCAAAACAGCCTGGTAATGGTACAAAAACAGATACGTGGACCAATGGAACAGAATTGAGAATCCAGACATAAATCCATCCACATCTGAGCAGTTGATATTTGACAAAGGCCCCAAAACAGTTAAATGGGGGAAAAGACCGTCTTTTTAACAAATGGTCCTGGCATAACTGGATAACCATCTGCAAAAAAATGAAACAAGAGGAGGCGGAGCCAAGATGGCGGACTAGGCAGACGCTACCTCGGATCCCTCTTACAACAAAGACACGGAAAAACAAGTGAATCGATCACATACATAACAATCTACGAACCCTGAACAACAAACACAGATTTAGAGACGGAGAACGAACTAATACGGGGAAGCAGCGATTGTTTCCAGAGCCTGGAGCCAGCATACCAGTCAGGTACGGCACAAGCACAGAGACCTGCTCCACCCCCCTGAACTAACCCCGGGAGGGGGACTAGCCGGTTCCACGGGCGGCGTGGGACGCAGCCGTTAGGAGAAGTCCCCGGGAGGCAGTGACTGATCTTGGAGCAGAAAGAGTAGCATCCGAGCCGGGGAACCGTCCCACAGGGATTTGGACTGCACGCAGGTACGCCATAAACACGGAGAGTTGCTCCACCCCCTGAACTAACCCCGGGAAGGTGACCATCCGGGTCGCGCGGGCGGCGTGGGACGCAGCCGGTAGGAGAAGTCCCCGGGAGGCAGCGACTGGTATTGGAGCGGGGAGAACAGCGTTCCAGCCGGGACACTCGGTCGCGGCACAAGCACGGGGAGCTACTCCACCCATCTGAACTAACCCCGGGAGGGGGCCCACCTGGTTCACGGGGGCGGCACGGCCACGCGGCTGGAGGGACGAGAAGTCCCCGGGAGGCAGCGACTGATTTTGGAGTCGAGAGTGCACCGTCCCAGTAGGGGAGCCTTGACGCTGGGCGTGGGGCTGGAAGCGGAGGATCTGACCGTGACTCCAGCGGGCCAGACCCCCCGGGGGCAATCTCCACACAGACAGCACACATAGGCGACGCGCCCGCGGGAATCTCAGATATAAGAGTCATTCCAAGCAAGACAAGCAACTCTGGCTATATTCTGAGGTGCTACTCTCCTATCTCTCTGTTCCCTCCCCCACCCTCCCCAGGCAGCTTCATTAACATCTAAATAGCCTGAGCCAGAGGGAGAACTCTGATAGGGATCTGACTGCAGTTTTTTTTTAGCGGATTTTCTGGAAAAACTAGTTTCCCAGTGATGGCTCGGAGACAACAATCCATATCAAACCACTTAAAGAAGCAGACCGTGACAGCTTCTCCAACTCCCCAAACAAAAGAATCAAAATCTTTCCCAAATGAAGATACAATTTTGGAATTATCAGATACAGAATATAAAAAACTAATTTACAGAATGCTTAATGATATCACAAATGAAATTAGGATATCTGCAGAAAAAGCCAAGGAACACACTGATAAAACTGTTGAAGAACTCAAAAAGATTATTCAAGAACATACTGGAAAAATTAATAAGTTGCAAGAATCCATAGAGAGACAACATGTAGAAATCCAAAAGATTAACAATAAAATAACAGAATTAGACAACACACTAGGAAGTCAGAGGAGCAGACTCGAGCAATTAGAATGCAGACTGGGACATCTGGAGGACCAGGGAATCAACACCAACATAGCTGAAAAAAAATCAGATAAAAGAATTAAAAAAAATGAAGAAACCCTAAGAATTATGTGGGACTCTATCAAGAAGGATAACCTGCGGGTGATTGGAGTCCCAGAACAGGGAGGGGGGACAGAAAACACAGAGAAAATAGTTGAAGAACTTCTGACAGAAAACTTCCCTGACATCATGAAAGACGAAAGGATATCTATCCAAGATGCTCATCGAACCCCATTTAAGATTGATCCAAAAAGAAAAACACCAAGACATATTATCATCAAACTCACCAAAACCAAAGATAAACAGAAAATTTTAAAAGCAGCCAGGGAGAAAAGAAAGGTTTCCTTCAAGGGAGAATCAATAAGAATATGTTCTGACTACTCAGCAGAAACCATGCAGGCAAGAAGGGAATGGGACGACATATACAGAACACTGAAGGAGAAGAACTGCCAACCAAGGATCATATATCCAGCAAAACTCTCTCTGAAATATGAAGGCGAAATTAAGATATTTACAGACAAACACAAGTTTAGAGAATTTGCAAAAACCAAACCAAAGCTACAAGAAATACTAAAGGATATTGTTTGGTCAGAGAACCAATAATATCAGATATCAGCACAACACAAGGTCACAAAACAGAACGTCCTGATATCAACTCAAATAGGGAAATCACAAAAACAAACAAATTAAGATTAATTAAAAAAAAAATACACATAACAGGGAATCATGGAAGTCAATAGGTAAAAGATCACAATAATCAAAAAGAGGGACTAAATACAGGAGGCATTGAACTGCCATATGGAGAGTGATACAAGGCGATATAGAACAATACAAGTTAGGTTTTTACTTAGAAAAATAGGGGTATATAATGAGGTAACCACAAAAAGGTATAACAACTCTATAACTCAAGACAAAAACCAAGAAAAACGTAACGACTCAACTAACATAAAGTCAAACACTATGAAAGTGAGGATCTCACAATTTACTAAGAAAAACGCCTCAGCACAAAAAAGTATGTGGAAAAATGAAATTGTCAACAACACACATAAAAAGGCATCAAAATGACAGCACTAAAAACTTATTTATCTATAATTACCCTGAATGTAAATGGACTAAATGCACCAATAAAGAGACAGAGAGTCACAGACTGGATAAAGAAACACGATCCATCTATATGCTGCCTACAAGAGACACACCTTAGACTTAGAGACACAAACAAACTAAAACTCAAAGGATGGAAAAAAGTATATCAAGCAAACAATAAGCAAAAAAGAAGAGGAGTAGCAATATTAATTTCTGACAAAATAGACTTTAGACTTAAATCCACCACAAAGGATAAAGAAGGACACTATATAATGATAAAAGGGACAATTGATCAGGAAGACATAACCATATTAAATATTTACGCACCCAATGACAGGGCTGCAAGATATATAAATCAAATTTTAACAGAACTGAAAAGCGAGATAGATACCTCCACAATTATAGTAGGAGACTTCAACACACCCCTTTCGGAGAAGGACAGGACATCCAGTAAGAAGCTCAACAGAGACACGGAAGATCTAATTACAACAATCAACCAACTTGACCTCATTGACTTATACAGAACTCTCCACCCAACTGCTGCAAAATATACTTTTTTTTCTAGCGCACATGGAACATTCTCTAGAATAGACCACATATTAGGTCATAAAACAAACCTTTGCAGAGTCCAAAACATCGAAATATTACAAAGCATCTTCTCAGACCACAAGGCAATAAAACTAGAGATCAATAACAGAAGAACGAGGGAAAAGAAATCAAATACTTGGAAAATGAACAATACCCTCCTGAAAAAAGACTGGGTTATAGAAGACATCAAGGAGGGAATAAGGAAATTCATAGAAAGCAACGAGAATGAAAATACTTCCTATCAAAACCTCTGGGACACAGCAAAAGCAGTGCTCAGAGGCCAATTTATATCAATAAATGCACACATACAAAAAGAAGAAAGAGCCAAAATCAGAGAACTGTCCCTACAACTTGAACAAATAGAAAGTGAGCAACAAAAGAATCCATCAGGCACCAGAAGAAAACAAATAATAAAAATTAGAGCTGAACTAAATGAATTAGAGAACAGAAAAACAATTGAAAGAATTAACAAAGCCAAAAGCTGGTTCTTTGAAAAAATTAACAAAATTGATAAACCATTGGCTAGACTGACTAAAGAAATACAGGAAAGGAAACAAATAACCCGAATAAGAAATGAGAAGGACCACATCACAACAGAACCAAATGAAATTAAAAGAATCATTTCAGATTATTATGAAAAATTGTACTCTAACAAATTTGAAAACCTAGAAGAAATGGATGAATTCCTTGAAAAACACTACCTACCTAAACTAACACATTCAGAAGCAGAACAACTAAATAGACCCATAACAAAAAAAGAGATTGAAACGGTAATCAAAAAACTCCCAACAAAAAAAAGTCCTGGCCCGGACGGCTTCACTGCAGAGTTCTACCAAATTTTCAGAGAAGAGTTAACACCACTACTACTAAAGGTATTCCAAAGCATAGAAAATGACGGAATACTACCCAACTCATTCTATGAAGCCACCATCTCCCTGATACCAAAACCAGGTAAAGACATTACAAAAAAAGAAAATTATAGACCTATATCCCTCATGAACATTGATGCAAAAATCCTCAACAAAATTCTAGCCAATAGAATCCAACAACACATCAAAAAAATAATTCACCCTGATCAAGTGGGATTTATACCAGGTATGCAAGGCTGGTTTAATATCAGAAAAACCATTAATGTAATCCATCACATAAATAAAACAAAAGACAAAAACCACATGATCTTATCAATTGATGCAGAAAAGGCATTTGACAAAGTCCAACACCCATTTATGATAAAAACTCTTACCAAAATAGGAATTGAAGGAAAATTCCTCAACATAATAAAGGGCATCTATGCAAAGCCAACAGCCAATATCACTCTAAATGGAGAGAACCTGAAAGCATTTCCCTTGAGAACGGGAACCAGACAAGGATGCCCTTTATCACCGCTCTTATTCAACATCGTGTTGGAAGTCTTAGCCAGGGCAATCAGGCTAGACAAAGAAATAAAAGGTATCCGGATTGGCAAGGAAGAAGTAAAGTTATCACTATTTGCAGATGACATGATTATATACACAGAAAACCCTAAGGAATCCTCCAGAAAACTACTGAAACTAATAGAAGAGTTTGGCAGAGTCTCAGGTTATAAAATAAACATACAAAAATCACTTGGATTCCTCTACATCAACAAAAAGAACACCGAAGAGGAAATAACCAAATCAATACCATTCACGGTAGCCCCCAAGAAGATAAGGTACTTAGGAATAAATCTTACCAAGGATGTAAAAGACCTATACAAAGAAAACTACAAAGCTCTACTACAAGAAATTCAAAAGGACATACTTAAGTGGAAAAACATACCTTGCTCATGGATAGGAAGACTTAACATAGTAAAAATGTCTATTCTACCAAAAGCCATCTATACATTTAACGCACTTCCGATCCAAATTCCAATGTCATATTTTAAGGGGATAGAGAAACAAATCACCAATTTCATATGGAAGGGAAAGAAGCCCCGGATAAGCAAAGCACTACTGAAAAAGAAGAAGAAAGTGGGAGGCCTCACCTTACCTGACTTCAGAACCTATTATACAGCCACAGTAGTCAAAACAGCCTGGTATTGGTACAACAACAGACACATAGACCAATGGAACAGAATTGAGAACCCAGACATAGATCCATCCACGTATGAGCAGCTGATATTTGACAAAGGACCAGTGTCAATTAACTGGGGAAAAGACAGCCTTTTTAACAAATGGTGCTGGCATAACTGGATATCCATTTGCAAAAAACTGAAACAGGACCCATACCTCACACCATGCACAAAAACTAACTCCAAGTGGATCAAAGACCTAAACATAAAGACTAAAACGATAAAGATCATGGAAGAAAAAATTGGGACAACCCTAGGAGCCCTAATACAAGGTATAAACAGAATACAAAACATTACCAAAAATGATGAAGAGAAACCCGATAACTGGGAGCTCCTAAAAATCAAACACCTATGCTCATCTAAAGACTTCACCAAAAGAGTAAAAAGACCACCTACAGATTGGGAAAGAATTTTCAGCTATGACATCTCCGACCAGCGCCTGATCTCTAAAATCTACATGATTCTGTCAAAACTCAACCACAAAAAGACAAACAACCCAATCAAGAAGTGGGCAAAGGATATGAACACACATTTCTCTAAAGAAGATATTCAGGCAGCCAACAGATACATGAGAAAATGCTCTCGATCATTAGCCATTAGAGAAATGCAAATTAAAACTACGATGAGATTCCATCTCACACCAGCAAGGCTGGCATTAATCCAAAAAACACAAAATAATAAATGTTGGAGAGGCTGAGGAGAGATTGGAACTCTCATACACTGCTGGTGGGAATGTAAAATGGTACAACCACTTTGGAAATCTATCTGGCGTTATCTTAAACAGTTAGAAATAGAACTACCATACAACCCAGAAATCCCACTCCTCGGAATATACCCTAGAGATACAAGAGCCTTCATACAAACAGATATATGCACACCCATGTTTATTGCAGCTCTGTTTACAATAGCAAAAAGTTGGAAGCAACCAAGGTGTCCATCAACGGATGAATGGGTAAATAAATTGTGGTATATTCACACAATGGAATACTACGCATCGATAAAGAACAGTGACGAATCTCTGAAACATTTCATAACATGGAGGAACCTGGAAGGCATTATGCTGAGCAAAATGAGTCAGAGGCAAAAGGACAAATACTGTATAAGACCACTATTATAAGATCTTGAGAAATAGTAAACCTGAGAAGAACACATACTTTTGTGGTTACGAGGGGGGGAGGGAGGGAGGGTGGGAGAGGGTTTTTTTATTGATTAATCAGTAGATAAGAACTGCTTTAGGTGAAGGGAAAGACAACACTCAATACATGGAAGGTCAGCTCAATTGGACTGGACCAAAAGCAAAGAAGTTTCCGGGATAAAATGAATGCTTCAAAGCTCAGCGGAGCAAGCGCGGGGGTCTGGGGAACATGGTTTGCGGGGACTTCTAAGTCAATTGGCAAAATAATTCTATTATGAAATCATTCTGCATCCCACTTTGAAATGTGGCGTCTGGGGTCTTAAATGCTAACAAGCAGCCATCTAAGATGCAGCAATTGGTCTCAACCCACCTGGAGCAAAGGAAAATGAAGAACACCAAGCCCACATGACAACTAAGAGCCCAAGAGACAGAAAGGGCCACATGAACAAGAGACCTACATCATCCTGAGACCAGAAGAACTAGTTGGTGCCCGGCCACAATCGATGACTGCCCTGACAGGGAGCTCAGCAGAGGACCCCTGAGGGAGCAGGAGAGCAGTGGGATGCAGACCCCAAATTCTCATAAGAAGACCAAACTTAATGGTCTGACTGAGACTGGAGGAATCCCGGCGGCCATGCTCTCCAGACCTTCTGTTGACACAGGACAGGAACCATCCCTGAAGACAACTCATCAGACATGAAAGGGACTGGTCAGCGGGTGGGAGAGAGACGCTGATGAAGAGTGAGCTAATTATATCAGGTGTACACTTGAGATTGTGTTGGCAACTCTTGTCTGGAGGGGGGATGGGAGGATAGAGAGAGAGGGAAGCCGGCAAAATTGTCAAGAAAGGAGAGACTGAAAGGGCTGACTCAAGACGGGGAGAGTAAGTGGGAGTAGGGAGTGAGATGTATGTAAACTTATATGTGACAGACTGATTGGATTTGTAAACGTTCACTTGAAGCTTAATAAAAGTTATTATAAAAAAAAAAAAAAATTCTAAAAACTGTTAAAATATTGATAAGTGACAAGGTTGTTCAAAGTAGTCCTTGTATGAATGATTAGGCCAGGTGAATTTTGTTATAAGAATTAATATTAATATTCAGACAGTGACATCTGTATTTTATATGCAGAGCATGTAATTGAGGAGTTATTGTGATATGGAGATTTTTCCCTTCCTAATTTTCATTGAAGTGCTAGCCCAGGTTATTAGAAAATTGCCAATGAGCAATAGGTAGTTGAAGATATATGATGTTTTTGGTTTGATAATTACCACAGTTTCCTGTTTTGCTTTGCAAACATGTCTTTATTGTCTACATTAATAAACTAAAAAAAGGCATTATTTTAATTAACTGTGCCCTCAACTGTACGTTTTGCAAATGTGACATGAATCCAAAATATACTATAGTTTAATCAAATCAATATGCAAGTTTGCTTATACAGATGCTGAATTTTATTGCTTAGTCATTTTATTGAGCTAATATTAATGTTTTTTAATGTGAAAATATTTAACATCCCTCAATTGTAATACAAACACCTCTATTCTTCACTTTCTATCCTTGAGGTTCCTTATAATCAATAATTATGTTAAAAAAAAAAAAAAAATGAAACAAGACCCATACCTCACCTCATGCACAAAAACTAACTCAAAATGGATCAAAGACCTAAATATAAAATCTAAAATGATAAAGATCATGGAAGAAAAAATAGGGACAGTATTAGGAGCCCTAATACAAGGCATAAAGAGTTTACAAAACATTATAAAGAATGCAGAAGAAAAACTGGATAACTGGGAGCTCCTAAAAATCAAACACCTATGCTCATCCAAAGACTTAACCAAAAGAATAAAAAGACTACCTATAGACTGGGAAAAAAGTTTTTAGCTATGACATTTCTGATCAGTGCCTGATCTCTAAAATCTACATGATAACTGCAAAAACTCAACTGCAAAAAGACAAATAACCAATTAAAAAATGGGCAAAAGCTATGAATAAACACTTCACTAAAGAAGACATTCAGGTAGCTAACAGATATATGAGGAAATGTTCACGATCATTAGCCATTAGAGAAATGCAAATCAAAACTACAATGAGATTTCATCTCACTCCAACAAGGCTGGCATTAATTTAAAAAACACAAAATAATAAATGTTGAGAGGCTGTGGAGAGATTGGAACACTTCTACACGGCTGGTGAGAATGTCAAATGGTACAACTACTTTGGAAATCGATTTGGCGCTTCCTTAAAAAGTTAAAAATAGAATTACCATACGATCCAGCAATCCCACTCCTTGGAATATATCCTAGAGAAATAAGAGCCTTTACACGAACAGGTATATGCACACCCATGTTTATTGCAGCGCTGTTTACAATAGCAGAAAGATGGAAGCAACCAAGGTGCCCGTCAACAGATGACTGGATAAATAAATTATGGTATATTCACACAATGGAATACTATGCATCAATAAAGAACAGTGAGGAATCTGAAAAATATTTCATAACATGGAGGAACCTGAAAGGCATTATGCTGAGTGAAATTAGTCAGTTGCAAAAGGACAAATATTGTATAAGACCACTATTATGAGAACTTGAGAAATAGTTTAAACTGAGAAGAAATATTCTTTTGTGGTTACGAGACGGGGGAGGGAGGGAGGGTAGGAGAAGGGTATTCACTAATTAGATAGTAGGTAAGAACTACTTTAGGTGAAGGGAAAGACAGCATAAAATACAGGGGAGGTCAGCCAACTGGACTAAACCAAAAGCAAAGAAGTTTCCTGAATAAATTGAATGCTTCAAAGGCCAGCATAGCAGTGGCAGGGGTCTGGGGACCATGGTTTCAGGGGACATCTAAGTCAATTGGCATAATAAAATCTATTAAGAAAACATTCTGCATCCCACTTTGAAGAATGGCATCTGGGGTCTTAAACACTAGCAAGCAGCCATCTAAGATGCATCAATTGGTTTCAACTCACCTGGATCAAAGGAGAATGAAGAACACCGAGGACACAAGGCGATTATGAGCCCAAGAGACAGAAAGGGCCACATAAACCAGAGACCACATCATTCTGAGACCAGAAGAACCAGATGGTGCCCGGCTACAACCGATGACTGCCCTGACAGGGAACACAACAGAGAATCCCTGAGGGAGCAGGAGAGCACTGGGATGCAGGCCCCACATTCTCATAAGACCAGACTTAATGGTCTGACTGAGACTAGAAGGACCCCGGTGGTCATGGCCCCCAGCCCTTCTGTTGCCCCAGGACAGGAACCATTCCTGAAGCCAACTCTTCAGACATGGATTGGACTGGACAATGGGTTGGAGAGGGATGCTGGTGAGGAGTGAGCTTTTTGGATCAGGTGGACACTTGAGACTATGTTGGCATCTCCTGCCTGGAGGGGAGATGAGAGGGTGGAGGGGGTTAGAAGCTAGCGAAATGAACATGAACAGAGGGAGAGAGCGGGCTGTCTCATTAGGGGGAGAGCAATTGCGAGTGTGTGGCAAGGTGTATATGGATTTTCGTATGAGAGTGACTTGATTTGTAAACTTCCACTTACAGCACAATAAAAATTAAAAAAAAAACAAAACCCTATGAAGCACAGTTCTACTCTGACACACATGGGGTTGCCATAAGTCGGAGATGACTTGAAGGCAACTGGTTTTTTTTTTTTTACAAATATTGAAAAATTATCTTTTACATTCTCCATGTTGGAAAGGGAGAGAAAAATCCTTCCCATAAAGAAACATGAAAAAGATAGGACAAGTGTTTCCCACTAATAGGTTCTCGGTGAATACACATGAACATGAGTTGCTCAGAAAAAAAAAAAACATGTAAGTTGGGGCTTCCTGAATATAGAGGCTACTTGGGTTGTCTTATATTTCATCGTGTAAAGAGATCAGAGACATATTTCCCATTTCCCTAAGCCTCATTAATTAATACTCAGTAGTCACAAAGCTCAGTTTGCCTGACCCATGGGGCATGTGCTTTTTGTTTGTTTTCTGATCAAATATCCCTGTGGGATAAACCATGTCCCTATCTATCACCATGACTCCTAGATGAGCGACAGCCTTCACCCAGTGTTATAGATTGAATTGTGTCCCCCAAAAAGAAATGTAGAAGTCCTAACTCCTGTTAGTACAAATATGACCCTGATTGGAAATAGTTTTCTTCTGTAATGTTAATAAGGTCATACTGGAGCAGGGCGGGTCCTAAACCTAATCACTCAGAAGTGCCTACAGGAAGAGACACAGACACATACACAGGAGGAGGAGGAAAACAGTCCACAGAGACAGACACATTTACAAACCCAGGAAATCCAGGGCTTGCTGGCAGCTCTTGAAAGCTGAAATAGACAAGGAAGGTCCTTGCCCTAGAGCCACACCCTAAATTCAGAAGTCTAGCCTCTAGAATTGTGAGAATATATATTTCTATGCTTTAAAGTCACCCACTTGTGGTATCTTTTGTTACAACAGCACTAGCTAACTAAGGCAGGGCGATTATGCTTTCTACTCTCTTAAAACCACAGGTTAATGTAAATCTCTTGTGTGCATATTTGGTGGCATAGTGGTTAACAGCTACAGCTGCTAACCAAAAGGTCAGCAGTTCGAATCCACCAGGTGCTCCTTGGAAACCCTATGCGGCAGTTCTCCTGTCCTATAGGGTCACTATAAGTCAGAACTGACTTGATGGCAACAGGTTTTTGGTTTTTAGAAACCCTGAATGCCTATAAATAAATGCATAACCTGGAGACAGCAAGACCCATTTAGGTTGCCAAGTCTAATTTAAGATCTAATTTTCTAATTTGGAGAGTTTATCTCTGACTATTGCAGGAGAAATGGAAGAAAACTTTACTTCCTTCAGATGGTCTAGACTATTTATTTGGTTTTTAAATTGTAGCTCTTGAAAGGGTGGAAGTAGGTAGCCTCCTGTCATTCATAGCCTGACTCCAAACATATCTGTAGCAAGATTCGTCTTATACAGATGGAACTGAATATTTTGAATACTTACATATTTAAAGACTTCATCACTCCAAATTAGGAACAGTGTATCAGTGACTAACTGATATTAACTTTCAGTTCTACTAAAGCTACCTTTCCATTCAAAAGTTTAAGTGGTACTGTTGAAGGTGTCAGAGTATTGGGGAGCAGTTCTTCTGATTGCTGTGCGTTTGTTCACATAATGGCCTTTCCCGTATGCTAATGTTGTCGGGAGAAATGGAGCAAAGGGCCCTCCTGGTCTAAGAGACAGAGGTGGCTGCCACAGACTGTGTGCTGAATCCACCCCCTGCCCCCCAACACACACACCAGGTGAAATTGATGAGTTGTCTTGGCAACCAGATTTGAAGGAATATGAAGTGGTGGCCAAAACGCTAAAACACGTCAAATAAAGAACACTTGATCACAAGAAAAAGAGATACTCACAGGGGGTCCAGATCAAATCTGACTTATGTTTGGGTGAATTTCCATCCCTACCTATTTACCTGCTCCCTGGCTCCCTGGGTTGCCATTAACAGCTTCAAGGCTCTGATAAGCTAAGAAAATTGGCCTTGATTTCTGCTTGCTAAACTTTGGCCATGGGATCAGGGACAGATTACCCAGTAAGCAAGGTGAGCACATGCTTAGGGCATTGACAAAACAGGGGCAGCACCAGTTGCCCAAAGCAAAGGCCCATGGATGCCAAGCAGATAGAACACAAAGAAAATCGAGCACTTCGGTGGAAGGGAACTAGCAGGCCACTAAATAAACTGATACCAGTTCCAGTGTGTGAGAATGTGCTGGCAGGAAATGAAGTTCACGCAGGGTCACAGGGCACCCACATGCAAGGGTGTTTAAGCTATGAGGTCCCTACCACTTCAACACCTTCATTGACGTCTGTCTCCTACAGCCCCTTCCTATGTAATTGAAACTCCTTATCTTGGTGCGTTTCTTGAAAGTGTACTATTTCTTTCTAATAAACAGGAAGGAGGGGTGAGCTGCCGAGTCTAACTCTGTCTACATTCATCCAATATGCAACTGGATACAACATGAGTGGTTGGTTACTGGCCAAGGATGGATTATATTAGTAGATAACAGATCTCTGATCCATTTTGAGAGAACCCTCTTGTACATCCAAGTCTGCTGATTCCGCAGCTCTAGCCAGGAGGGCCAGCAATGCTCTTTGCCATGATACAAACACAAGGGTATGTTCTTGCTCATGTCCTGATAAACAACCAATGGGAATTCCAGTCCCAGATGACATGCTAAAGTGCTGGAACTCGAATTAGTCCACCATTGGAATGAATTCCATCAAGGTATTTTTTAACTATAGCATGTACGTAGCATTGTGTCCTAAGTTTTGTAAACAGTAATATTTATTATTTTAACTTTGAAATATGTTTGGCATACATGTGGACACAATCTATCATACATTTAATATAATACTAACATGGGTAATAATTTAATATACTAACATAACAAACATCCAAAAATACTGGAAATATTAGTATTTATCTAACATAAAAAAAGAAGAGTTTTAATTTATGTATCAAGTGAGTTTTGTTTTTTTTGTCTGTTGCATGGGACACAGTGCTTAATGTTACTCTATATATGTTAATAAATGAGGTATTAGGTACACTAAGAGGACAAAAAAATCATTATCATGCAAAATATGTTTCTGTTTTGTAACAATGAATGTGTTTCTAAATTCGTATTCCAAGAAAGTAACAAAGGGCCTTTATCAGAATATTACATTTATATTTTATCGGGAGACATATCAGTGTTTAGGGCCCTCCCATGCCTTAATCTGGCCCTGTGCTTGGGATCCATAGTTGCATAGTTGCTCAGTTTTAAAGCATCTGACTTCCTTAGCAAGCGAGGTGCCCACGTGGAAACTCTGATCCAGACTGACTTTGGCTGGCCTCTTCGAGACCTTTCAAACATCTTTGCTCAGGACAGTTCAAGTACATGTGCAAAAATGAAAAGGCAGAGGATTTGATTCAGAAATATGAGCTTTTAAGCCACATCTATATCAAGATATTTCAGAATAGGACGGTGTAAGCAGTGACTACACTAACTTATCTGATCAAAAAATATTTTGTGAAAAATAAAGTATTTACTAATTTAAAACACCATAAAAATAAGAGTGTTTCCCCCATTTCTGCTTCTAAGTGATTGAATAGTTAGCAGAAATGGCACCCACTGCATGGCGTAAAGCATGGTAATCTGCATATGCTCTGAATAGTATGCACTTAGATTTCTGCATTTCCATCCCTTTTCCCTTAGGGTGCAAACTTCTTTGAGACCTAAGAGATGGGGTTAATGGACAAATGTCAGCATTAACTATAGAATATCGATCACTCAATAAATGTCGGAGAGCACTTACCATGCGTAGAATAAGACTGACCCTGTGTTGGCAACTGGAGAATGAGTGGAGAGTCAGGTCATCCAACTACCACAGGGTTTTCTTATTTAAAATCATTTGTGGGGAAAAGAAAGCTGAGTGTGCTGCTTACTTGGAGCACCTCTGGGCACACTTGAACTTCCAACCTTTTGGTTAGCAGCCGATTGCACCATCCAGGGACTAGTTTATTGCTTACTTGGAAATGAGGAGACTGTGTCATTCAAAAGTAAGTTTAGTGAGTTACTCTTATTAAAAGTGGAAGGGCTAGATACAGGGTAGACAAAGAAAGATTTTCTCAAATAAGGAAAGGTTCTGAAGGGCCTCATGCAGATCATCAGGGAGAAGATTCTGAGTCTTCTTTTGGGCTGAGATTGCCACTGTTCTGGTTATGCTGTAGAACCACAGGCTCAGGCTTTGAAGGGAGCAGACTGCCACATCTTTCTCCTGCGGAGCAGCTGGTAGATTTGAACCACTGACCTTTTGATTTGCAGCCGAGCTCTTAATCAGTGTGCTACCACGGCTCCTTCTATAAACGTTAAACCAAAAACCGAACCTGTTGCCATCGAGTCGATTCTGACTCATAGTCACCCTATATGGCACAGTAGTACAGCCCCAGAGGAGCTGAAAACATTATAACCAAGAAAAACCCTATGGAGCAGTACTGCTCTGTAGCACACAGAGTCGCCTTGAGTGAAGGCCAACTTGGTGACTGCTAACAACAACAAGGGTTGAGTATACAAAGAAGGAAAGGCATAGTCCTAATCTTGAAGGATTCAATTTAACAGTTATACAGGTCTACGTAACAGTTATGGTAAGTAGAAGCATATCTAAAATGCTTCAAAAACTATTAAAAAATTATTTAATAAGTGATGGAAAATAATGTTGATTAAGTTGAGGCAACAATTAGTTATTCTCTCCCTGCCAGGAGAGTATATCTTCTTCCCAGCTTTTCAAGGAAATCCTGGCCATAATTTCACCAAAACCCCAAACTTCACCCTACCCTGAATATATATATACCAACTTACCAAGCAAGGTTGTTGTTGTTGTTATTTGCTGTGGAATCGATTCTGATTCATGATGACCTCTGTGTGTCAGAGTAGAATTGTGTTCCATACTGTTACCAAGCAAGTTATCAGGTGCTATTTTACCCAATCATTATGATTATTATCAATTTCTTCTATATTTATTCTGTAATCAGCCATATTCTAAAGTTTTTTTTATCAGCAATGTTGTTGTTAGGTGCTGTTGCGTCAGTTCTGACTCATAGCAACCTTATGTACAACAAAAAGTAACACTGCCCAGTCCTGTGCCGTGCCCACAGTCATTGTTATGCTTGAGTCCATTGTTGCAGCCACTGTGTAAATCCATCTCATTGAGGGTCTTCCTTTTTTTAGTCAACCCTGTACTTTACCAAGCATGATGTCCTTCTCCAGGGACTAATCTCTCCTGACAACATATCCAAAGTATGTAAGACCTAGTCTGGCCATCCTTGCTTCTAAGGAGCATTCTGGTTGTACTTCTTCCAAGTCATACTTGTTTGTTCTTTTGGCAGCCCATGGTGTATTCAGTATTCTTCACCAACCTCGCAATTCAAAGGTGTACATTCTTCTTTGGTCTTCTTTATTCATTGTCCAGCTTTCATATGTATATGATGAAGTCGAAAATGCCATGGCTTGGGACAGGTACATCTGAGGCTTCAAGGTGACATCTTTGCTTTTCAACAATTTAGAGAGGTCTTTTTTTGCAGCAGATTTGCCCAATGCGAAGAGTTTTTTGATTTCTTGACTGCTGCTTCCATGGGTGTTGATTGTGGATCCAAGTAAAATGAGATTCTTGACAACTTCAATCTTATCTCCATTTATCATGCTGTTGCTTATTGGCCCAGTTTTGAGGATTTTTGTTTTCTTTATGTTGAGGTGTAAACCACACTGAAGGCAGAGTCTTTGATCGTTATCAATAAATGCTTCAAGTCCTCTCCACTTTCAGCAAGCAAGATTATGTCATCTGCATAACACAGGTCGTTAATGAGTCTTTCACCAATCCTGATGTCCTGTTCTTTTTCATATCGTTCAACATCTCGGATTATTTACTTAGCACACAGATTCAATTGGCATAGTGAAAGGATACAACCCTAATGCATACCTTTCTTGACTTTAAACCACGCAATATCCCCTTGTTCTGTTCGAACAATTTCCTCTTGATCTATGTACAGGTTTCTCATGAGTACAGTTAAGTGTCATGGAATTCTATTTGTCACAATGATAGCCATAATTTATTATGATCCATGCAGTCGAATGCCTTTGCATAGTCAATAAAACACAGGTAAACATCTTTCTGGTGTTTTCTGCTTTCAGCCAAGATCCATCTGACATCAGTAATGATATCCCTGGTTCCACATCCTCTTCTGAATCTGGCCTGAATTTCTGGCAGTTCCCTATCGATATACTTCTGCTGCCACTTTTGAATGATCTTCAGTAAAATTTTACTTGCATGTGATATTAATGATATTTTTCGATAATTTCCACATTCAGTTGGATCGCCTTTCTTGGGAACAGGCATAAATATGGATCTCTTCCAGTTGGTTGGCCAGATAGCTGTCTTCCAAATTTCTTGGCATAGGTGAGCAAGTGCTTCCAGTGCTGCGTCTCTTTGTTAAAACATCTCAATTGATATTCCATCAATTCCTGAAGGCTTGTTTTTGACCAATGCTTTCAGTGCAGTTTGGACTTCTTCCTTCAGTACCATTGGTTCCTGATTATATGCTCCCTCTTGAAATGGTTGAATGTCAACCAATTCTTTCTGATATAATGTAAAGAACATTTCAAGATCTATCCTGAAGTACAATGCCGGGTCAGTGATAGGATACTATCCATAGGCCTACATGGAAGACCAGTTAATACGACTATTATTCAAACTTACGCACCAACCACTAAGGCCACAGATGAAGAAACTGAAGATTTTTACCAGGTTCTGGAGCCTGATATTGATCAAACATGCAATCAGGATGGGTTGATAATTACTGGTGATTGAAATGCAAAAGACGGAAACAAAGAAGGACCAGTAGTTGGAAAATATGGCCTTGGTGATAGAAACAATGTCAGAGATTGCCTGGTAGAATATTGCAAGACCAACAACTTCCTCATTGCAAACACCTTTTTTTCACCAGCATAAATGGTGACTATACACATGGACCTTGTCAGATGGAATACACAGGAATCAAACCAACTCCATCCGTGGAAAGGGACGATGGAAAAGCTCAATATCATCAGTCAGAGCAAGGCCAGGGGTTGACTGTGGAATGAACCATTAATTGCTCATATGCAAGTTCAAGTTGAAACTGAAGAAAATTAGAACAAGTCCACTAGAGCCAAAGTATGACCTTGAGTATATCCCACCTGAATTTAGAGACCATCTCAAGAATAGATTTGATGCATTGAAAACTAATGACTGAAGACCAGACGAGCTGTGAACTGACATCAAGGACATCATACATGTAGAAAGCAAGAGGTCATTAAAAAGACAGGAAAGAAAGGAAAGACCAAAATGGATGTCAGAAAAGACTCTGAAATTTGCTCTTGAACATCAAGTAGCTAAAGCAAAAGGAAGAAACTGATGAAGTAAAAGAACTGAACAGATTTCAAAGGGCAGCTTGAGAAGACAAGGTAAAATATTATAAAGACATGCACAAAGAACTGGAGATAGAAACCCAAAAGGTAAGAATGTACTCGGCATTTCTCAAGCTGAAAGAACTGAAGGAAAAATTCAAGCCTAGAGTTGCAACAGTGAAGGATTCTATGTGGAAAATATTAAAGACAGAGGAAGCATCACAAAAAGATGGAAGGAATACACGGAGTCATTATACCAAAAAGAACTGATCATCAGCCATAGCAGTTTTTTTACTTTGTTTTTGTCACATTCTAGTAGACCATCAAAATATTGGCACACACACAAAAAAGTGTGTTCTTTATTTTCAGCATTTTTCCCCTCTCATTCCTTTTTTCTTGTCTAGGTGCACTGGGCAGTGCTGGTAGAATAGCATTAAATGACTGGACTGATAGTGACATCTTTGTTCTTGGTCTTAATGGGGTATCTCACTTGCAAGATAGCAAAAGTATTTTCTCAAGCACCAAATTTGATCTACTTCTATTGTCTGATTTTAGCTATTTCTTGAAAGTAGTTATGAGATATCATAGTCTCATATGAGATCCCAGTGGTGTCTGTGAGAGAGTGCGGACCTGGATTAGAATTCTCCTCTGTGGACTTAGGAGAAATGATGGAGACAATCTTTCCATTATATGCCTTGAAGATAGACATTCTTTAATATGTTAAGCCAATATTCTTAAATTTTACTAAGAATTTTAAAATTTGGAATGTGCATTAAATTCTACCTAATTTTTTTTTTTTTGGTACCTATTAAGTTGATTGATAATTCAGTTTTTCCTCTTTGAGCTGCTGATAGGATTATTTACAGTGATAAGTTCCCTAAGGTTTTAATCATTTTTAGATTGCTGAATAGCTCTGCATAGTCATTGAATATTTTTCTTTTCATATACAGCTGAATTTATTATTTATATTCATGAGACAGATCTTCTGGGCTATATTTGTCAGGTTTTGAAATCAGAGTTACGCTACCCACACAAAAGGAAGCTATATTTTCCTGTGTTCTGGGAGAGTTAAATATCAAGGAAATTGATTTTAGTAATCTTAAAGTCCTTAGTGGAAACACCGGTGGTGTAGTGGTTAAATGCTACAGCTGCTCACCAAAAGGTTGGCAGTTCAAATCCACCAGACACTCCTTGGAAACTCTGTGGGGCAGTTCTACTCTGTCCTATAAGTTCACTATGAGTCGGAATCAACTTGACGGCAACGGCTTTTTTTTCGGGTTTTGACCACAAGACGGCCTAAGTCTAGTATCTTTTGGGAAATAGTTAATAAACAACTTTTAAAATTTTATCACTAGCTTATTTATTGATGCAAGCTTTCTGCTGCTTCTTAAGTTTTAGTCATTTGTGTTCTCCTAGAAAATTATACATTCATCCAGATTGCCCAAAAAACCTTAGCATAGAATTGGTACATGAAATTTAATCCCCTCCAAATCTGGGGCTTATCTACCTCTTCACTGTCAAATTGATTACTTTTATTTTCTTTCTTATCTATTTATTTATTTTTTGAATTGTTATACCAGAGTTTTCTGGAAAAAAAAGAGAGAGAGAGAGATTGATGGATTCAATCCCAGAGAGGTCATTTGCTTAGAAGAGGAATATTGATAGCATGTATGGATTGACAGATACTAGTTGGAATCAACTGGACAGCAATGGGTTTGGTACTTTTTTTTTTTTTTTGGCTTGTTTCTTTAAATTCCTGTTTTAATCATACATATTCAGAATATGTGTGTGTGTGTAGAGTGTGTGTGTGTTAGATGAGAATTCATAAAATAATTTTGATTGCATTAGATTTTCAGGGAAAAACAAACAGAAAAAAAGGAGGAAATGAAACTCACTTTGTCCTATGGTGAAATGTATTATAGGTCAGGGGAATTTTGAGAGGTGAAAAATGATTATTTATTGAATATTGATCTTGTATTGGAAACTGTCTAGGCACTTCCACATAGAAGTATTTAATTAGTTTGATGTTTTACTCACCACAGTGTCTTGCACATAGTAGAGCTTTTAAAAGAATCAATTTATGAATTAAAAAAAAAAAAAGAATGGAGTCCTGCTAAGCATTTTTAGTGCTAAATGCCTTTCTTTCACAGAGAAGGTATTAATTCATCAGCCAAACCAAACGTAAGTTTTTCTTTACCAGGATATATCTTAATTGTTTTAAAATTTACAACTGTAGAATTTTTGTTGAAGAAAATAGAATACAATGAATAGCTGTAATAATGTCTATTATAATTTTTAAAGCAAAGATTCTTACCGGACCAAATCTTAGAAAAAAACAGGCCGCATAACATCAATAGCTCTTAGCATACATACACAGAAGTCTTTTCACCCACCAGAGAAAACAAATCACATTGGAGTTTCTGTGGGTTGGGCCCTCCGCACATAATGGGGAAGCCATTCAATGATGCCAGACTGTTCCTCCCACAACCAAAGTTTTCACTTCAATTCTACATAGCTGCAAAATGCATTATATCACAGTGTGCCTGAGCTCCAACACAGCTAGTGACTATTTGTAACCATGGATAAGTCTTTTCTCTCTAGTGCAGAGTTTCATTATTACAAATGGCAGGGGCTGCGCTATTCTGTCTATAATTTTCCTTGTCGTTCTACCACAAAATGAGTTCTTGAATCAATGAGCACATAGCATTTCAGTAATAATACAGTGGACTGAGAGGCCTCTGCCAGGCATATTCTCTGTAAAGCATCTCCAGTGCCTCCGTCAAAAATAATTTCTTTATCCACTGCCTTCCCATAATAATTATAGTGCAGCAGAATTGAAGAGGTGGTAGGATGTTTCAAGCTTAATTTCAAGGAGTAAAGTCTTAAAAGGTTTATATTGATTAAACTGGGTTTTAAATTGAAACATGTTTCCTAATTCCCTCCTTATCAACCCTTTCCTATCACCTACATTGCACAGTGAGGAATTTTATCATAGACAATAGATAAGTGGTAACTTTGGTGAAGGGTAAGACAATACACAATACTGTGGAAACCAGTACAACTTGTCCAAGGCAAGGTCATGGAAGCTCTACAAAAACATCCAAATTCCCTGAGCAACTCAATTATTGGGCTGAGGGGTGTGGGGATCATGGTCTTAAGGTATATCTAGCTCAATTTGCATAACATAGTTTGTAAAGAAAATGTTCTACATCCTACTTTGGTGAGTTACATTTGGGGCTTTAAAAGCTTGTGAGCAGCCATCTAAGATTCTCCACTGGTCTCACCCCATCTGGAGCAAGGGAGAATGAAGAAAACCAAAGACACAGGGAAAGATTAGTCCAAAGGACTAATGGACCACAACTACCACAGCCTCTACCAGACCGAGTCTAGCACAACTAGATGGTACCCAGCTACCACCACCAACTACTCTGACAGGGATCACAGTAGAGGTTTCCAAACAGAGCTGGAGAAAAATGTAGAACAAAATTCTAACTCACACACAAAAAAGACAGGCTTACTAATCTGACAGAGACTGGAGAAACCCTGAGAGTATGGCCCCTGGACTCCCTTTAGCACACTACTTAAGTCACTCCTGAGGTTCACCCTTCATCCAAAGATTAGACAAAGTGGGACTAAAGGGGCACACCAGCCCAGGGGCAAGGACTAGAAGGCAGGAAGTTTACAGGAAAGTTGGTAATCGGGAACCCTAGGTCAAGAAGGGATAGTGTTGACATGTCATGGGGTTGTTAACCAATATCTCAAAAAATATGTGTATTAATTTTTTAATGAGAAGCTAGTTTGTTCTGTAAATCTTCATCTAAAGTACAATAAAAAAAGAAAAGAGGCTTGATAGGAATGGGGGAAAAAACAACAACAGCAGTAGCAGGTGAGTAACATCTAGGGTCTTAAAAGCTTGTGAGTGGCCATCTAAAATACTGTTGGTCTTCTCTCATCTGGAGCAAAGGAGAATGAATGAAACTAAAGACTCAAGGAAGAAATTAGTCCACAGGATTAATGGTCCACAGGAACCACAGTCTCTTCTAGACTGAGACCAGAATTAGATGGCATCCAGCTACCACTACTGACCATTCTGACCAGGGATACAACAGAAGGTCTTGGTTAGAATAGGAGAAAACTGTAGAACAATGCTCAAATTCATACAAAAGACCAGACTTACTGGACTGATGGAGATTACAGTAACCCCTAAGACTATTGCCTTAAGATACTCTTTTAACCTGGAACTGAAGCCATTTCTGGAGTTCACCTTTCAGTCATATGATAGATTAGCCTATAAAATAACCACTAACACCTGTGTGGAATGTGCTCCTTTAAACAAACAACTATATGAGACCAAATGGCCAACATTTACCCATAAGCAAAGATGAGAAGGAAAGAGGGGCAGGAAACTGGATGGATGGAAATGGGGCAGGCGGAGTGGAAACCATGAGAGTGCTGACACATTGCAGGGACTATAACCAATGTCACAGAACAGTGTGTGTAAGAATTGTTAAATGGGAATCTAATTTGCTGTGTAAACTCTCACCTCAAACACAGTAAAAAAATTAATTAAATTAAAAAAAAAACCTATGGAACAGCTCTACTCTGTAACACATGAGGTCACCATGAGTCAGAATCAACTTGATGGCAACAGGTTTTAGTTTATTAAAGTAGCAGATACCTGATTTGAATCCCAGGCTTTAGTTCCAGGGCACCTGCACAATAAATATTTGTTGAAGTGATGAATAAATAAAAGAACGAATAAATTAAAAAAAAAAAAAAAACAGCAGCAGCAACAGCAAAAGCTTAATTGGGCAATCTCATGCAACAATTTGATCTTCTTATTGGTTTCAGACTTATCCAAGAGGTCTTGGAAGATTTCCAGATGAATACAAGTATCCTAAAAAATTTGCACACACACACCTAACTACAGCTTAGATTAAAATATGTCTTATCCTGCAGCCTCTACCCACATATCATATATGCACAAAAAGAATAAAACAAAAAGACATCGACCCTACTAAAAGAACCCGGGCTGAGTAACGCATGCACTCTCTACCTTCCAGCCATACACTGAAGAAGAAAGTGAAAAATAATGCAGGCCATGTGGGTTAGAAATAATCACAAATCTAAACTCTCTTCTCAAAGGTAGGTGGTATCTGGTAAAGCTCACGTCAATCATGTTTGACTGGCCTGTTTTAATCTTCCCTTAGCAAGTTAGCAAGTCTGAGCTGGGTCTTAGATGGACAGAAATTGGTATGCCTACCTTTCCCCTACGGGTTGCTACAAAAGTTTCCAATTAAAAAAAAATTCCTACTAATTGACTAGATAATTTGTATATTATTGTACTGAATTCATATCACAAATTTTCCCTGAGTGTCTACTATGTATACAGTATTTGACTTACTCCCACATCTGATTTTTGATCCTAATAGTGCCTGGCACCTAGTATATCTGCAACTAATGTTACTTGACCAGAGGAATGAATTTTCTCTTACCTGTTAATAATTTAGCTGAGATTTTTTTCTCTCTCATTTACTAGTTTCTTCTCAAGCAAGTTAGTAATTTATGAACTTTGAAATACATTGCAGGTAATAAATTGTTGAGAAATTGGAAATTCTTGTGGCAAATCAGTTATCCATAGGAGATCTCCTTCGTCAGTGGAGTCCCTGGGTGACGCAAACGGTTCAGCGCTGGACTACTAACCAAAAGGTTGGCAGTTCAAACTTACCCAAAGATGCCTCGGAAGCCAGGCCTGATCATCTGATTCCAAAAGATCTCTCTGAAAACCCTGTGGAGCAGTTCTAAGTCTAAATCTTAGTCTCTATTAAGTCAGAATTGACTCCACAGTAGCTAACAACAGCAACAGCCTTTGTAAAATGAAAAATTAACTCATCATTTGCTCTACGGTTTTGTGTTTTCACATTTTTGAGTTCTTTAATGTAAGACTATATACCCATAGTTTGAACTCCTTGTTACATGAACAGTTTTGTGGCGTTCCTTTGTCATTCCACCGGCTCTGGAACTTATATGTTGAGTGCAATAGAAACTAGTAAAGAGAGTAGTTGGAAAGGCAGTTGCATGCATTACCTTGTCGCTATAATTATTTAAAAAAAAAAAAGTCTCCTGAAATGTCAAATAATACCATTTAAATTCCAGTGTGCAATTTTTACCTAGTCTATGGAAGCATCCGGAGACAGCAATTAGGTGAGGCTAAAGTCACGATAATTTTCTGTAAGTAGTGGGTAGTTTGTAATACATTTCACTCTTCCAGGATGTCAGGGCATTTTATTTTTACTTTGATCCGAGCAGAAGTGCAGTCAGGAAGAATTGTCAAAATCATTTCATTGACTATGGTTATTTTGCGAAGAAGTCAAATTATCAAGGCTTTTGGAAAGAAAAAGAGAGGGTTATAAACAGTGAAGCTATTTATACAGCATATGAGGGCACCAGGGCCTTGGCAAGTACATTTAAATGTTTCAAATCCTGCATTTCACACCAGTAAGTCAAGTTCCACCAACAGTTTTTATGTACTGATTCTTTGAGCAAACCTAACAGTTTACCTAAATGCTAACAACTGACTTTCAAAATTAAATTATAAAGAGCATAATTTTTCTTTGCCTTGGACCATAAACTTAAACAGCCAAAACTCTTTTACCAAGAGAAAAAGTGAAATTTTATAAAAACAAATACATATATTTCTAGTTAAATTAATGCACTCGTTCATCGATTCAAGTAACATGAGCATCTCCCATGGACCCGCTCTGTGCTATGTGCTAAGGATACACAGTGAGCAAAAAAGGGCCTGCTGCCAGTTGTCATGGACAGAGCCAGAAGATACACAAGTAAACTAATAGGCAACATCATGTCAGCTTATGCCATAAGCTACAAAGAAATTAAACAGGGCTGGGTGATTGATACAATGACCTACTATTTAGATACCTGGGTGGGAAAGAATTTATCAGAAGCTGACATTTGTCCTAAAGGAGGAGAAGGGGAGTCATGAGCAACTGTGTCCATTCCTGGGCATCTCATCCATATGGCAGAGCATATAATCAATGATATTATTGATCACTGATATCACAAACAATAGATCCAATATAACAAACATTGTTATGGTAGAGATTCCATCTTCAGTATGTAACAACAGCAAGTCCAAAAGGATATTATAAAGTACACTCAGATAAAAAAGCACCTAGGATGTTAGCTAGTAGCATTAACTGTAAATAAAGAAATCCAAGCTGCTAGAAAGTGGTATTTCCCAGCATAGAAGGGCAGGAGAGGAGGTAGCCAGAGCAAAGTGTCAAACTTCCACTCTTGTCTCCTGACTATTAAGCAAGGCCACGCTGCATGGCTCCTTCCAGTTACAGCTGAGATACCCAGCTAAAAGCAGTGGACTTTTCTTGTTTTCAAAACCCAGTATTCCCTCATTTTTATTTTGGCAATTGCACCCTGTTCTCCTTTTAGGGAACCTTCTTTTCCCCATGGTGTGCAATATTGGTGACGTTGTAAGTCACTGTGCTCTGCTTGACCTTCCCAAGCCCGGCCAGGTTTTTCACTGGGACTTTGAATCTTGAGCTGAGGGATCAAGGAAGGAAAAGCAGCAGCGGCACCATGATATGGCTGTCAGTAGTGCCATCTGCACAAATCCAGAGGCCAACCTGATTCCTGCCTTGTTTTTGAGCGTGATTCTTCACCTGATTTTCTGTCAGTTAGTTGTATGAACAACTAAAGATCCTACCAAAACGTTAATTTTCTGCTTACATTATTAAGAGTTGGTTTCTATTGCCTGCAGCCAAAGATCTTCAATTCTTATGGTTTTCATCAGAGGTCAGGTTTTCAAAATGGAGTCCAGTAACACAACATCAGACAAATCAGAAAAAGTTATGCCCTGAACCAAAGAGGTAGTCATTACTTTACAGAATATTTGCTATTAACTACCAGTAGGAGACCAAAAAGTCAACAATTACTCAAAAGAAAAGATGAGAAGATAATGGGGCAGGGAAACTAGAGCACTGGAAAGGGAACAAACAGAGCACAATTAAAGAGAATGTTGACATGTGATAAATGTAACTCATGTCACTGAACAATTCGTGTGGAAATTATCAAATGGGAACCTAACTTGCTATGTAAACTTTCACCAAAAACTCAATAAAATATTATTTTTAAAAAATTAGCAATCTAATTCTAGCATTTTCAAGCATTTTTTTTCAAAATTGAGTTCTGTATTTTATATATCCGTTTTTCATATTTTTCATATTGTTACCCTGCTGGTTCTTCTCATTAATGAGCTAAATAAAGCTTTGATGCAGCCTCAGGAAAAAAAAAAAAAAGCTTCTTGGAAATATGCTATTGTTGTTAGTTGTGAGACAGGCTGCTCGGCCATATTGAAAACCCCAATCAACACCCCTTCCCCCCCCTTTGTCTTGATAACCACAAGCTTATTTTGAGCAACGTTTTTCAGGAAGTTGCAGCAGGTAGTGGCTCTGTCCATTAAACTAGCCCAAGTTACACCTTGAAGCATGTGCAGAATGAAGAAATCACATCCTTCAACTGACCCCCCGGACCCCCAAATACAGACATGGGAGGGCTAAGTTCCAGGTACCAAACCCGACGCCCAATGCCATTGGAAACGAAAAGCTCCCCAGCCCCCTTAGTCAGCGAGCACGTGGCCTTATGGCTACTAGAGCCCACACACTCCTTGTATGCGCAGACAATAAACTTGCCACTTTCTGTTTCCCTTGCAATCAGTGTCCGTCTTATTTCAATTGGCTAATAAGACAGGACAAGAACCCGAGTGGCGTTCGGTTACAGTTGCTGCCCAGTTGGCTTCGAATCACAGCAACTCCATGTTTAAAAAAATGAAACAACAGTCTTCATGATCATCAATGTACTTGAGGCCATTGTTGTGGCTTTTGTTTCAATTCATCTCGTCAAGGATTTCCCTTGTTTTCACTGACTCTGCACTTTACCAACTATGATGGCCTTTTCTAGTGATTATTCTTTCCTGGTGCTCCTTGCTTCAAAGGAGCAGTCTGGTTGTATTCTTTCTAAGACAAATCAAAAAATTGATTTGTTCATTCCCCTGGCAGTCCATGGTATATTCACTATTCTTTACCAACACCGCAATTCAAATGCATTAATTCCTCTCCTGTCTTCCTTTTTCATTGTCCAGCTTTCGCATGCAAATTAGGTGATTGAAAAAGTAATGGCTTGAGTCAGGCACACCTTAGTCATCAAAGTTGATATCTTTGCTTTTTTACATGTTTAAAGAGGTCTTTTATAACAGGTTTGCCTAATGTAGCTTGTGATTTCTTGACTGCTGCTTCCATGGACATTGATTGTTTTGGAAAAAAAAGTGACAAGAGAACTATCTATATATCAGAGTGACCAAAAGAGTATAGCACCAATTTAAGTCTCTAGCCAGAGGCTGGAGGATTTTCCTCATTGAAAAGGACAGTAAGAATGAAAATACAGTGTCCTTTGTGATTTTCCCATAAACATGCACATACATACCCACTGTATATACATATGCATGTGTATTATCATATGTGGGTAATTATATATAATGCATGTGATGTTGTGTATGTCTGTACATGTATGTATGTATGTATGTATGCATAACATAATATACTATAGATGAAATATACGTGTATACAAACATGTTGTCTATGTGCTACTATGAGTTCCAAGAAAGGTATGGAAGGACTTACACGTGGATTATAGATAGGACAGTGGTAACATGGGAATAAGGTGTTTATGCAGGGGGAAATAATGACAACACCAAATTCTGGCTAGGATGTGGAGAAACTGGGTCATTCACATATTACTGGTAAGAATGTAAAATGGTACAGCCACTCTGAAAAAACAGTTTGGCAGTTTCTTAAAAAACTAAATATACAACTATTGTATAACCCAGTAATTGCACTTTTATCCTAGAGAAATAAAAACTTACATTCACACAAAGCCTGTAAACTAATGTTCATAGCGGCATTATTTGTAATAGCCAAAAACTGGAAACGACCCAGAGGCCCTTCAATGCGGGAATGTTTAACCAACTGTGGTACATTCATACCATGAACCAAAAGGAAGAAACCACTGATACATATGGATACACATAACAACCAGGATAAATCTCCAGAGAATTATGCTGAGTGAAAAAAGCCAACTCCAAAAGGTTAAAAAAAAATTTTACATACCGTATAATTCCATTCTTAGAAGATTCTTGCAATGACAAAATTACACAGATGGGGAATAGATCATTGGTGGTTGGGGTTAAGGAGAGCACAGAATAGAAGGGAGGTGGATGTGCCTATAAAACGGCAATATGAGGGACTCTTGTGGTGATAGAAATGTTCTCTATCCTGACTGTTTCAGTGTCAGGATCCTGGTTGTGATACTGTACTACAATTTTGCAAGATGTTATCCTTGGGACAAGCTGGGTAAAAGAAACACAGGATCCCTCTATTTTATTTCTTACAATTGCATGTGAATCTACAATTATCTCAGAATAAAATTTTTGATTAAAAACAAACTTTTGTTCTCTTTCATCCTCAACCTAGCAATTCTGCTCCCAAGCATATACCTGAGAGGAATGTGTAAATAATGTCCACCATATGACATGTAGTTCATAGCATCTCTTTTTTTCAGAAAAGCATCAAACTGAAAATATTCCAAATGTCAATCAACAGAAGAAAAGATAAATTGTTATATATTCATACAATGTAATATTATACAGCAATAAAAAAGAACAAATGCTGTTATTTGCAGCAACATGGATGAACCTTCCAGACACACTGATGAGTAAAAGGACCTAGACACAAAAAAAGTATCTACTGTATGAATCCACTTTCATGACGTTCAAGAATAGGCAAACTAACTGATTATCGACAGGGACAGTGTTTACCACTAGGGAGAGAGGTCTTGATGCGGAAGGGGCACAAAGTCAGTGTGTTAATCTGGGGAGTGGCAGAACAGGTACATAAAAACACCAAAATACAAAAAGCTTGCTCTTGAAATCTGTACGCTTTATGCATGCTATACCACAATAAAAATAAATTTAAACGACACCAGATGTTTGAAAATAAAAGAAAATAACCCAAAAAATATCTGCTAGTCAAACAACAGGGACCCTGGTGGTGCAATGGTTAAGCATTTGGTTGCTAGTCAAAAGGTCAGCAGTTCAAATTCACCAGCTGCCCCTTGGAAACCTATGGTGCAGTTCTACTCTGGCCTGTAGGGTTGTTATGAGTTGGAATTGGCTCATTGGCAGTGGGTATAGTATAGTCAAACAACAAACCTCTGTAATTTATAGTCCAAACGCAGAGCTATTCATTTCAGTTTAGAAATGCCATGAAACAGGGAAATCGGCTGTTCAGGAGTTGGATTAGAAACTGGGCTGTCAATCTCCAGCCAGCTGTAGCTCTAAGAGGCACATGCAACCAGTGTCTAAGTAAATAGATGTTGGGGTTAAGAACAATTATCACTCCCTCGTCATCTCCAAGATGTGATAAATCTCATATACGAGATAAATCTCATGGGTGAACAAATTAACAACAACAAAACTGGAGCCTATTTTAAAAAAATAAAATACAATAAAAATAAAAGGAAGAAAAATTCATTCTAAGGACTTAGAGAAAATCCTGAATATGATTCTTCACTGGAATGAGGATGAAAAAAAAAAAAATTTGTCTTCCTTAACAGCTTTGGAAAAAAAACCTTGAGTTTAGTGAAAGAAAAGACAGTCTTTTAGCTGGTTCTTTGAAAAAATTAATAAAATTGATAAACCATTGGCCAAACTGACAAAAGAAAAACAGGAGAGGGAGCAAATAACCCGAATAAGAAATGAAATGGGAGATATTACAACAGACCCAACTGAAATTAAAAGAATCATATCAGATTACTATGAAAAATTGTACTCTAACAAATTTGAAAACCTAGAATAAATGGATGATTTCCTAGAAACACACTACCTACCTAAACTAATACAAACAGAGGTAGAACAACTAAATAGGTCCATAACAAAAGAAGAGAATGAAAAGGTAATCAAAAAACTCCCAACAAAAAAAAGCCCTGGCCCAGACGGCTTCACTGCAGAGTTCTACCAACCTTTCAGAGAAGAGTTAACACCACTATTACTAAAGGTATTGCAGAGCATAGAAAGGAATGGAATACTACCAAACTCATTCTATGAAGCCAGCATATCCCTGATACCAAAACCAGGTAAAGACACCACAAAAAAAGAAAATTACAGACCTATATCCCTCATAAACTTCGATGCAAAAATCCTCAACAAAATTCTAGCCAAGAGAATTCAACAACATATCAAAAAGATAATTCACCATGACCAAGCGGGATTCATACCAGGTATGCAGGGATGGTTCAACATTAGAAAAACAATTTAGGTAATCCATCACATAAATTAAACAAAAGGCAAGAATCACATGATTTTATCAATTGATGCAGAAAAAGCATTTGACAAAGTTCAACACCCATTCATGATAAAAACTCTCAGCAAAATAGAAATAGAAGGAAAATTCCTCAACATAATAAAGGGCATTCATACAAAGCCAACAGCCAACATCATCCTAAATGGAGAAAGTCTGAAAGCATTCCCCTTGACACTGGGAACCAGAGGAGGATGCCCTTTATCACTACTCTTAATCAACATTGTGTTGGAGGTCCTAGCCAGAGCAATTAGGCTAGACAAATAAAGGGCATCCAGATTGGCAAGGAAGAGGTAAAATTATCTATTTGCAAACGACATGGTATTATACACAGAAAACCCTAAGGAATCCTCAAGAAAACTACAGAAACTGGTAGAAGAGCTCAGCAAAGTATCAGGATACAAGATAAACATACAAAAATCAGTTGGATTCCTCTACACCAACAAAAAGAACATCGAAGAGGAAATCACCAAATCAATGCCATTTACAGTAGCCCCCAAGAAGATAAAATAAATACTTAGGAATAAATCTTACCAGGGATGTAAAAGACTTATACAAAGAAGACTACAATACACTTCTATAAGAAACCAAAAGAGACCTACATAAGTGGAAAAACATACCTTGCTCATGGATAGGAAGACTTAACATTATAAAAATGTCTATTCTACCAAAAGCCATCTATACATTTAATACAATTCTGATCCAAATTCCAATGACATTCTTTACTGAGATGGAGAAACAAATCACCAACTTCATATGGAAGGGAAAGAGGCCCCGAATAAGTAAAGCGTTACTGAAAAAGAAGAAGAAAGTGGGAGGCCTCACTCTACCTGATTTTAGAACCTATTATACTGCCACAGTAGTCAAAACAGCCTGCTAATGGTACAAAAACAGATACATGGAACAATGGAACAGAATTGAGAATCCAGACATAAATCCATCCACATATGAGCAGCTGATATTTGACAAATGCCCCCAAACAGTTAAATGGGGGAAAAGACAGTCTTTTTAACAAATGGTCCTGGCATAACTGGATAACCATCTGCAAAAAAATGAAACAAGACCCATACCTCACTTCATGCACAAAAACTAACTCACAAGACCTAAATATAAAATCTAAAATGACAAAGATCATGGAAGAAAAAATAGGGATAATGTTAGGAGCCCTAATACATGACATAAACGGTAAACAAAACATTATTAAGAATGCAGAAGAATAACTAGATAACTAGGAGCTCCTAAAAATCAAACACCTATGCTCATCTAAAGACTTCACCAAAAGAGTAAAAAGACTACTTACAGGCTGGGAAAAAGTTTTTAGCTATGACAGTTCTGATCAGCACCTGATCTCTAAAATCTACGTGATACAGCAAAAACTCAACTACAAAAAGACAAATAACCCAATTAAAAAATGGGCAAAAGATATGAATAGACACTTCACTAAAGAAGGCATTCAAGTAGCTAACAGATATATGAGGAAATGCTCGCGATCATTAGCCATTAGAGAAATGCAGATCAAAACTACAATGAGATTTCATCTCACTCCAACAAGGCTGTCATTAATCCAAAAAACACAAAATAATAAATGTTAGAGAGGCTGTGGAGAGATTGGAACACTTATACACTGCTGGTGGGAATGTAAAATGGTACAACCACTTTGGAAATCAATTTGGCATTTCCTTAAAAAGCTGGAAATAGAACTACCATATGATCCAGCAATCCCACTCCTTGGAATATATCCTAGAGAAATAAGACCCTTTACACAAACAGATATATGCATACCCATGTTCATTGCAGCACTGTTTACAATAGCAAAAAGATGGAACCAACCAAGGTGTCCATCAATGGATGAATGCATAAATAAATTATGGTATATTCACACAATGGAATACTACGCATCAATAAAGAACAGTGATGAATCTGTGAAACATTTCATAGCGTGGAGGAATCTGGAAGGTATTATGCTGAGTGAAATGAGTCAGTTGCAAAAGGACAAATATTGTATAAGACCACTATTATAAGAACTTGAGAAGCAGTTTAAACTGAGAAGAAAACATTCTTTTGTGGTTAGGAGACAGGGGAGGGAGGGAGGGAGGGAGGGAGAAGGGTATTCACTAATTAGACAGTAGGTAAGGACTACTTTAGGTGAAGGGAAAGACAACACACAATACAGGCGAGGTCAGCACAATTGGACTAAACCAAAAGCAAAGAAGTTTCCTGAATAAACTGAATACTTCGAAGACCAGGGTAGCAGGGGCAAGGGTTTGGGGACCGTGGTTTCAGGGGACATCTAAGTCAATTGGCATAATAAAATCTATTAAGAAAACATTCTGCATCCCACTTTGGAAAGTGGTGTCTGGGGTCTTAAACGCTAGCAACCAGCCATCTAAGATGCATCAATGAGTCTCAGCCCACCTGGATCAATGGAGAATGAAGAACACCAAGGACACAATGTAATTACGAGCCCAAGAGACAGAAAGGACCACATGAACCAGAAGCTACATCATCCTGAGACCAGGAGAACTAGATGGTGCCTGGCTACAACCAATGACTGCCCTGACAGGGAACACAACAGAGAACCCCTGAGGGAGCAGGAGACCAGTGGGGTGCAGATCCCAAATTCTCATCAAAAGACCAGACTTAATGGTCTGACTGAGACTAGAAGGACCCCGGTGGTCATGGCCCCCAGACTGTCTGTTGGTCCAGGACAGGAACCATTCCTGAAGCCAACTCTTCAGACATGGATTGGACTGAACAATGGTTTGGAGAGGGATGCTGGTGAGGGTGAGCTTCTTGGATCATCTGGACACTTGAAATTATGTTTTCATCTCCTTCCTGGAGGGGAGATGAGAAGGTAGAGTGGACTAGAAGCTAAGAAGCTGGTGAAATGGACACGAAAATGGAGAGTGGAGGGAAGGAGCGGGCTGTCTCATTAGGGGGAGAGTAATTGGAAGTATGTAGCAAGGTGTATATAAGTCTTTGTGTGAGAGACTGACTTGATTTGTAAACTTGCACTTAAAGCACAATAAAAATTATTTAAAAAAAAGACAGTCTTTTATAGATGGACAAACTAAGGTAAAATGCAACGAAGTATATCAAAAAGTGAGCTGGATCCTATAAGGAAAGAAGGCCAGAAAAGAAAATATGCAATAGGAAACTTTAAATGTATCATTGGAGTCTGTGAAGAGCAGAATTGATAATAAGGAAAATGTAGTCATCCCTACAGAGGCAACTTGAACTGCTCTCCCAGAATGCATAGAGAAAGGACAAAACAATGAAAACAATAAGATATAAAATGGAAGACAAACAAAAGAACAATAACCAAAAAAAATCTCACATATTCAACGTAAAAGCTGTAAGTGTTACTAAGGGAGAAATCAGAACATTGTAAAAGAAGTAAGAAGAATTTAACTAGAGGAAATACATCATGAAAAATAAATGAAAAAAACCTAATTCTTTTATATGCAGACAGACAGCATTAAACATGTACCAGACCAAATCGAAGAAAGTGGCTGCACACCTAAATATATACCTGTATAATATTTTTAAAAGATAGATTTGTTTTTAAAAGCTCTTAGGAGCTTCCTGAGAAAAATTATAGGCTACCTAAAAAGGGATCAAACTCCATTAGAAGACAGGCTGCAGTAGCTGCAAGAATTTTGAAGGAAAAAGGCTTTTTCCTCAAGAATTTTATATGCAGTCAAGATTCTTCTTATGTGTGAAGGCAACAGAAAGATATTCTTAGGCATATAATGAGTGACTCTGAAAAAAAAAAAAAAAAACTTCTTCAAAATATGCCCCCAAAGAGAAATAAATAAATAAATATTAAACACCCAACAAAAAAACTTCTTGGGATGAGAAGAATTGTCATCTGTCATATAAGGCAACCAAGAGGTCCACTCCCAACTCACTTGTAAAGTCTATGGGAGACAAATTATGCCAGAACCCACAACCGGCTGTACTGGCTGTATCTGGTCTACTCAAAAATGATGATGCTACACCCATCATTGCTCAGCAATAAAATAGATCCTTTCAGTGTGAATTATTATTTCTTATTACCATAATAACTCTATTGTTGAATAAAAAATAGCCCTTAAAAAATCTTCTCCCTCAGATTTAAAGGTTAATCAATTTTAATTATAAAAACGCCAAAATCAAAATTTAGTTCTAATTAATGGAACGCAATTTCACAAATATGTTAGTACAGTTATATTTAAGTGACAGAATTAAAAATGACATTGTTTATCTCAATATTGCATAGTTATAGAAAATCAAGAAATATACATAAGCAAATAAAATAATAATCTAATTAGAACTCTAAGAAATTAAAATAGCTTCAACTGGGAAGCCTACTTCCAGATTTTTGCCTCTGGTATAAATAAACATTTATTAATTTAATGTTTAAATAAATGTTTTAAAATCTAGGATTATTTACACAGCTATACCAGAACCAACTGTGGTCAAGATACATATATACATACATACATATATAAATCCTGCATTTGCCCTTTAACTATATGACACAAACAACTTTCTATGTCAACACATATACTTCTATAACATCATTTTTGTAATAAAGTATTGCATTGTATATCTATAACAATGGTATAGCTTAAATTTAAATTTTTACCAATCTAGGTTATTATAAACAATGCTATAATAAATAATCTGGCAACAGAATAGGTATCTCTGGAATAGATCCTAATGTATATTGATAAGAACTTAATATACAGTAATAAAAGATCACTGTAAATCACTGAAGAAGTGATTTATATTTTTCACAAATGCATGAAAAAAATAACTATTTGGGGGAAATAAACCCTGAGGATTCTCACCCCATTCTATTTCAGATACTTTAAAGGATTAAAAATTAGATACATGGTAGCTAGATAGATAGACAGACGGACAGATGGATGGACAGACAAGTGGATAGAGAGAGAGAGAGAGACAGACAGACATAGATGACAGATTGACTAATAGGTGATAGACAGATTGCAAATTGAGTGACTGCGGCCCACCCAGGGGATTGGCTAGTTCTTGGTCCTTTTGGGAAGGCCATGCCTTGAAATTGACAGAGTCTACTTATATGAAGACCAACTCCACAGAGGTTCAGGGGTCATCACTACCATTAACAAGAGTCTGGAGTGGAGCATGTCCTTTTGACCAAGGACCCAGCATCTCTGCACCAAGAACTTCCTAGACCTACAAGAAAGAGCTATAACGTTGAAGACAGCAGGAGTTGGCTCAAGATGGCAAGAGACAGTTTTGATGGGCTTATACCAATCTCATGGAGTGAAAGTTGAGCGCCTATGGGCATGAGGCCTGCCAGTGGTGCCAAAAGAGCTCTAAACACTTGTTGGTGTAGGGAAGAGGCCTGAGTGTGCTCTGTGCAGGGATTGCATGCCACTCCTTCCTCCCCGTCCCTTCCCCTGGCCTTGGGCAGTGCGGCAGGAGCCAAGCTGGTCCTCGGGCAGCACAGGCTGCAGTATGCGGCGGGACCCAGTGACAGGCTTAAAAGGGCTCAGCAGCAGAGGCTCCAAAGATCCTGTGCAGGGGGTCTTCCTGCAGGCAAGGAAAGGGCCAGCGAGGTCCAGAGGCAGAGAAGAAGCCTCAGGCAGCATGTGGTAGCAGGAGGCAGCAGTGACATGAACAAATAATCTGACCTGAACCACAGTGTGCCTGCCCAGTGACACAAGAATGGACACGTGTAAATTGGGGAAGGGAAAGCATTTCCTCTCTGAGAACCTGTTACTGCCTACTGTTTGCTTTCTAGAAATAATAATAGTGACTTTCACTTTGCCAACACTGCGTAAGCGTCTCATGTATCTGGCTCCATCACAGAGGAACATAGCACCCATTGAATGGTTGACGCCAGTGGGTCTATGTGTCTCATTCCTAGCAGTCTAATGGTTGCCTGGAAGTTTGGGGCATAGCCTGTATGCATATGCAACGCAGACAGGCAGACATGTATATACAAAAAAGATATTTTAAAATTATATGACCATTTGGTCATATAATTTCACCCCTGGATGAAAGTTATAACCATGGATCAGAAAGAAGATGAATATATGAAGATGTTAATCCCAGTGATATTATAATAACACAATATATAAACATCCCAGACATCCAAGAGTAAGAAAATTATGTTAAACAATCATAGTACTTTCAATATATTCATTCCCATATGGTTTCCAGCAATCAAAAGCATATTTTAAAGGGGTTTTGATGACATAGTATAATCCTATTGCTAAACTGTTGAATGAAACAGCAAGACAGAAGACCATACATTATACATGGTATGATTCATATATATGATTTTGACAGAGGTTACCTGGGCATGCTGGGGTTACAGATGAGTTTTGTGGACTTTTCTGTACATATGAAATAATGTTCTATGGTGATCATATATTGCCATTATACGGTGAAAAGCAAAGTTAAATTATTTAAGAGCACAGCTCTCTTTAACTTGCATAATTGTGCTTAATTTGTTATAGTAAATTCCATGTGAGCCTTATTCTAGAATCATTTTCAATTAATCTTGTTCTATTATAAATTCCTCAGTTAAAGAATCTCTTCAGGCATGATGAAAGATATATTTGTACAAGAAAATCCAGTTGACAGCTGCCATCCAAAGTCTTAGAGCCCTGCGGGCAGTATGGATCACCAGACTCCCCTAGCGAGGGCTCCTCTGCCGGCTGCTTTCTCACCACTGAAGCTATAACCCTCCATGTTGCTAACATTAGGCTCTTACCAAGAAAGTATCTCTTGAGAACCTCACTTGACAGAGGGATCTATGTCAGCTCCTTACTTCCTGGATAAAGAGAGCTTAAAATGGGAGCAGAAAGGGGGAAATTCCCAAAGACTGAAAGACTTTCTGAGGTTCTGCTCCTCAGACATGCTAATGGTGAGGAGTAAGTGAGGGCCATGAACGGGTAGATAACAGACTGCTCAAAACACCCATTTGCTCCAAAAAAAATAATATTTTCTTTCCATTTTCATTTTCTCTAATTTCCTAACTCTAGGCCTTTAAAAAACAAAACAAAACAAAACCCTTATCTGTGGTGTAAGAAGTTGGTAAATAGATGTGCCCAGCTTTTGGTTTCACCCTAGGTTAGGTACACTAAGAACTCCGGCTCAAGGAGCTCTGTGTGGTGTGGGGTAGCCAGTGGAGCAGGACTAATGCCACCGGAGGGCGTGGGACACTGATCCATCTTCCCAATATCCTTTTAGACAGCCAGATAGAAGGACTGCAAATCCAAATGAACTTTACCCATATAAGGCAAACATTCAGCTTCTCTGCTGCTGCCCCACTCCCCTCCTCCTTTTCCTCCTCATCCTCTTCTCCTCCTCCTTCTTCTTCAAATCTATTTAACACTGCTCATTTCTTTCCCAGAAGCACTTTGATGCTGGCGACATTTAACCAAGAAATGTGGGATTCCTGGGCAAAAATAACTACTTTCGGTACACTGTTGGTGAGCTGTTGGGTGCTGATAAGGGGTAGTTACACTACAAATTCAGCTAGGTCTTGTAAGTGGTTAAGAGCTCCAACCAAAAGGTCAACAGTTCAAATCCACCAGCCACTCCTTGGAAATCCTATGAGGCAGTTCTGTTCTGTCCTTTAGGGTTGCTATGAGTTGGAATTGACTCAATAGCAATGGGTTTGGTTTTTGGTTTATTCCTGGTGCAAGGGAACCCCATTGGCACAACGGCTCAGCACTGGGCTGCTAACCAAGAGGCTGGCAGTCTCAACCCACCAGCTGCTCTAAGGGAGAAATAGGCAGCAGTCAGCTCTGGTAAAGATTTACAGCCTTGGAAGCCCTATGGGGCAGTTCTATCCTGTCCTATAGGGTTGTTAGAACTCGGAATTGATTAGATGACAATGGGTTTTATTTTGGGGAGGTATTCCTGGTACAAGGCCAAATCCAGCCAAGCCCCTTCATTTACATATTGCCTATGATTGCTTTCATGCCAACTACAGGGTTAGATAGTTGTGTCTGGTCTGCAAAGCTTAAAGCATTTACTACTGAACCTTTTATAGAAAATGTTTGCTGACCTCTGCATTAAACAAGTGGAGCTATTCAATATCAGGACACTCAGTAGTCATATTGGCATTATGTCTCATTCCCTCCTTTTTAGACCATTCATGAAATCCATGACCCCATCACTTGAATTCATTACATGGGGCTTATCTAATGAATAGGCCAGAACGAATTTGCCAGCCTAGGAAGAAGCTGACCAAGGGAGGCCGGGGAAAAGCCTCATGGACCCTTTCCTGGAAAGAAAGGACAACTTGAATTTGATTTTATTCTGTTTCAGTTTCTCAGCTTTATGTGGACTTAGATGAGCCTGCCAGGATTATCAGGAAGATGTAGAGACATTTACCCAAGTGTAATTATGGTTCCAATGATGTGATATAGGCTAGTTCTTGATATTAATTAGGCCAATCTCAGACTGCATCAAGCTATCAGAAATCAACAGCTTTCAGAACAGGTTGTAATAATGTTTGAACCACTTTCTAAGTAATTATAGCCACACCAGCCTCAGCCATTTAATAACAAAATCTTTGATGCCATAACATCAGCTTAACGATTCTAGAAATTCTGCTTTCCTTAATTCATGGCAAAGGCCTTTTTAAGTGTAAAACCAAACATGCACAAAAATTAAAAAATGAGAAGTTTTTGGGTTTGATTACACTAAAATATAAACCGTGTACATTCAAATATAATAGTAACATTAAATACAATATATGACAGACTGGGTAGTAGTATCCTCACTATATAAAGAGCTGATACAAATCAGTAAGACAGATGGAAATACCCTGATAGATGAGTGGAAAAAAGTCACAAATGAGTAATGTATCTGGCATATGTCATGTATTTGATAAATGCTTTTGAATGGGTGAATGAAAAATAATTCACAAAAGAAGAAATAAAAATGGTCAATAAGGGGGGCGGGGCCAAGATGGCAGACTAGGTGGGCGCTATCGCGGATCCCTCTTACAACAAAGACTCGGAAAAACAAGTGAATCGATCACATACATAACAATCTACGAACCCTGAACAACAAACACAGATTTAGAGACGGAGAACGAACAAATGCGGAGAGGCAGCGATTGTTTTCAGAGCCTGGAGCCAGCGTACCAGTCAGGTGACCTTCGGCGCCTGATTTGGGGCAAGGCCCAGGGGGGCAGATGGCACAAACAAGGGGCCTAGCCCTAGCCCCCGAACTCATTCCAGGAGGGGGCCCAGCCAGTTCGCGTGGGCAGCGTGGCAGCACAGCCGCTGGGAAAAGTCCCCGGGAGGCAGTGACTGGTCTTGGAGTGGGGAGAGCAGTGTCCCAGCCGGGGAGCCATCCCGCCAGGATTTTGGCGGGGGCGAGCGCGGGAAGCAGCTCCACCCCCCTGAACTGACCCCGGGGGGGGCCCAGCCGGTTCGCGCGGGCGGCATGGCGATGCAGCCGGTGGGAGAAGGCCCCGGGAGACAGTGACGGGTCTTGGAGCGGGGAGAGTTGCGTCCCAGCTGGGAGGCGCCGTTGCGGCGTAGGCGCGGGGAGCTACTCCGCTCGCCTGAGCTGACCCTGGGGGGGAGCCCAGCCGGTTCGCGGGGGCGGCACGGTGACGCGGTAGGCGGGACGGGGAGTCCCCGGGAGGCAGCGACTGATTTTGGAGTCGGGAGTGCACCGCCCAAGCTGGCAGCTGAGGATCTGACCGTGACTCCAGTGGGCCAGACCCCCCGGGGGCAATCTCCACACAGACAGCACACATAGGCGATGCGCCCCGTGGAAATCTCAGATATAATAGTCATTCCAAGCAAGACAAGCAACTCTGGCTATATTCTGAGGTGCTACTCTCCTAGCTCTCTGATCCCTCCCCCACCCTCCCCAGGCGGCTTCATTAACATCCGAATAGCCTGAGCGAGAGGGAGAACTCTGATAGGGATCTGACTGCATTTTTTTTGTAGCGGATTATCTGAAAAAACTAGTTTCCCAGTGATGGCTCGGAGACAGCAGTCCATATCAAACCACATAAAGAAGCAGACCATGACAGCTTCTCCAACCCCCCAAACAAAAGAATCAAAATCTTTCCCAAATGAAGATACAATCCTGGAATTATCAGATACAGAATATAAAAAACTAATTTACAGAATGCTTCAAGACATCACAAATGAAATAAGGCAAACTGCAGAAAAAGCCAAGGAACACACCAATAAAACTGTTGAAGAACTCAAAAAGATTATTCAAGAACATAGTGGAAAAATTAATAAGTTGCAAGAATCCATAGAGAGACAGCATGTAGAAATCCAAAAGATTAACAATAAAATTACAGAATCAGACAACGCAATAGGAAGTCAGAGGAGCAGACTCGAGCAATTAGAATACAGACTGGGACATCTGGAGGACCAGGGAATCAACACCAATATAGCTGAAAAAAAAATCAGATAAAAGAATTAAAAAAAATGAAGAAACCCTAAGAATCATGTGGGACTCAATCAAGAAGGATAACTTGCGGGTGATTGGAGTCCCAGAACAGGGAAGGGGGACAGAAAACACAGAGAAAATAGTTGAAGAACTCCTGACACAAAACTTCCCTGACATCATGAAAGACGAAAGGATATCTATCCAAGATGCTCATCAAACCCCATTTAAGATTGATCCAAAAAGAAAAACACCAAGACATATTATCATCAAACTCGCCAAAACCAAAGATAAACAGAAAATTTTAAAAGCAGCCAGGGAGAAAAGAAAGGTTTCCTTCAAGGGAGAATCAATAAGAATAAGTTCAGACTACTCAGCAGAAACCATGCAGGCAAGAAGGGAATGGGACGACATACACAGAGCACTGAAGGAGAAAAACTGCCAGCCAAGGATCATATATCCAGCAAAACTCTCTCTGAAATATGAAGGCGAAATTAAGATATTTACAGATAAACACAAGTTTAGAGAATTTGCAAAAACCAAACCAAAGCTACAAGAAATACTAAAGGATATTGTTTGGTCAGAAAACCAGTAATATCAGATACCAGCACAATACAAGGTCACAAAACAGAATGTCCTGATATCAACTCAAATAGGGAAATCACAAAAACAAACAAATTAAGATTAATTAAAAAAATAATAATAAAATAACAATACACATAACAGGGAATCATGGAAGTCAATAGGTAAAAGATCAAAATAATCAAAAAGAGGGACTAAATACAGGAGACATTGAAGTCTCAGATCGAGAGTGATACAAGGCGATATAGAACGATACAAGTTAGGTTTTTACTTAGAAAAATAGGGGTAAATAATAAGGTAAGCACAAAAAGTATAACAACTCCATAACTCAAGATAAAAGCCAAGAAAAACATAACGACTCAACTAACATAAAGTCAAACACTATGAAAATGAGGATCTCACAATTTACTAAGAAAAACGCCTCAGCACAAAAAAGTATGTGGAAAAATGAAATTGACAACAACACACATGAAAAGGCATCAAAATGACAACACTAAAAACTTATTTATCTATAATTATGCTGAATGTAAATGGACTAAATGCACCAATAAAGAGACAAAGAGTCACGGACTGGATAAAGAAACAAGATCCATCTATATGCTGCCTACAAGAGACACACCTTAGACTTAGAGACACAAACAAACTAAAACTCAAAGGATGGAAAAAAATATATCAAGCAAACAATAAGCAAAAAAGAAGAGGAGTAGCAATATTAATTTCTGACAAAATAGAATTTAGACTTAAATCCACCACAAAGGATAAAGAAGGACACTACATAATGATAAAAGGGACAATTGATCAGGAAGACATAATCATATTAAATATTTATGCACCCAATGACAGGGCTGCAAGATACATAAATCAAATTTTAACAGAATTGAAAAGTGAGATAGACACCTCCACAATTATAGTAGGAGACTTCAACACACCACTATCGGAGAAGGACAGGACATCCAGTAAGAAGCTCAATAGAGACACGGAAGACCTACTTACAACAATCAACCAACTTGACCTCATTGACTTTTACAGAACTCTCCACCCAACTGCTGCAAAATATACTTTTTTTTTCTAGCGCACATGGAACATTCTCTAGAATAGACCACATACTAGGTCATAAAACAAACCTTTGCAGAATCCAAAACATCGAAATATTACAAAGCATCTTCTCAGACCACAAGGCAATAAAACTAGAAATCAATAACAGAAAAACTAGGGAAAAGAAATCAAATACTTGGAAAATGAACAATACCCTCCTGAAAAAAGACTGGGTTATAGAAGACATCAAGGAGGGAATAAGAAAATTCATAGAATGCAATGAGAATGAAAATACTTCCTATCAAAACCTCTGGGACACAGCAAAAGCGGTGCTCAGAGGTCAATTTATATCAATAAATGCACACATACAAAAAGAAGAAAGAGCCAAAAGCAGAGAACTGTCCCTACAACTTGAACAAATAGAAAGTGAGCAACAAAAGAATCCATCAGGCACCAGAAGAAAACAAATAATAAAAATTAGAGCTGAACTAAATGAATTAGAGAACAGAAAAACAATTGAAAGAATTAACAAAGCCAAAAGCTGGTTCTTTGAAAAAATTAACAAAATTGATAAACCATTGGCTAGACTGACTAAAGAAATACAGGAAAGGAAACAAATAACCCGAATAAGAAACGAGAAGGACCACATCACAACAGAACAAAATGAAATTAAAAGAATCATTTCAGATTACTACAAAAAATTGTACTCTAACAAATTTGAAAACCTAGAAGAAATGGATGAATTCTTGGAAAAACACTACCTACCTAAACTAACGCATTCAGAGGTAGAACAACTAATTAGACCCATAACAAAAAAAGAGATTGAAACGGTAATCAAAAAACTTCCAACAAAAAAAAGTCCTGGCCCGGACTGCTTCACTGCAGAGTTCTACCAAACTTTCAAAGAAGAGTTAACACCACTACTACTGAAGGTATTTCAAAGCATAGAAAAGGACGGAATACTACTCAACTCATTCTATGAAGCCACCATCTCCCTGATACCAAAACCAGGTAAAGACATTACAAAAAAAGAAAATTACAGACCTATATCCCTCATGAACATAGATGCAAAAATCCTCAACAAAATTCTAGCCAATAGAATCCAACAACATATCAAAAAAATAATTCACCATGATCAAGTGGTGAATTAATATCAGAAAAACCACTAATGTAATCCATCACATAAATAAAACAAAAGATAAAAACCACATGATCTTATCAATTGATGCAGAAAAGGCATTTGACAAAGTCCAACACCCATTTATGATAAAAACTCTTACCAAAATAGGAATTGAAGGAAAATTCCTCAACATAATAAAGGGCATCTATGCAAAGCCAACAGCCAATATCACTCTAAACGGAGAGAACCTGAAAGCATTTCCCTTGAGAACAGGAACCAGACAAGGATGCCCTTTATCACCGCTCTTATTCAACATCGTACTTGAAGTCCTAGCCAGGGCAATTAGGCTAGACAAAGAAATAAAGGGTATCCGGACTGGCAAAGAGGAAGTAAAGTTATCACTATTTGCAGATGACATGATCGTATACACAGAAAACCCTAAGGAATCCTCCAGAAAACTACTGAAACTAATAGAAGAGTTTGGCAGAGTCTCAGGTTATAAAATAAACATACAAAAATCACTTGGATTCCTCTACATCAACAAAAAGAACACCAAAGAGGAAATAACCAAATCAATACCATTCACAGTAGCCCCCAAGAAGATAAAATACTTAGGAATAAATCTTACCAAGGATGTAAAAGACCTATACAAAGAAAACGACAAAGCTCTACTACAAGAAATTCAAAAGGACATACTTAAGTGGAAAAACATACCTTGCTCATGGATAGGAAGACTTAACATAGTAAAAATGTCTATTCTACCAAAACCATCTATACATATAACGCACTTCCGATCCAAATTCTAATGTCATATTTTAAGGGGATAGAGAAACAAATCACTAATTTCATATGGAAGGGAAAGAAGCCCCGGATAAGCAAAGCATTACTGAAAAAGAAGAAGAAAGTGGGAGGCCTCACTCTACCTGATTTCAGAAGCTATTATACAGCCACAGTAGTCAAAACAGCCTGGTACTGGTACAACAACAGGCACATAGACCAATGGAACACAATTGAGAACCCAGATATAAATCCATCCATGTATGAGCAGCTGATATTTGACAAAGGACCAGTGCCAGTAAATTGGGGAAAAGATAGTCTTTTTAACAAATGGTGCTGGCATAACTGGATATCCATTTGCAAAAGAATGAAACAGGACCCATACCTCACACTATGCACAAAAACTAACTCCAAGTGGATCAAAGACCTAAACATAAAGACTAAAACGATAAAGATCATGGAAGAAAAAATAGGGACAACACTAGGAGCCCTAATACAAGGCATAAACAGAATACAAAACATTACCAAAAATGATGAAGAGAAACCCGATAACTGGGAGCTCCTAAAAATCAAACATCTATGCTCATCTAAAGACTTCACCAAAAGAGTAAAAAGACCACCTACAGACTGGGAAAGAATTTTCAGCTATGACATCTCCGACCAGCGCCTGATCTCTAAAATCTACATGATTCTGTCAAAACTCAACCACAAAAAGACAAACAACCCACTCAAGAAGTGGGCAAAGGATATGAACACACACTTCACTAAAGAAGATATTCAGGCAGCTAACAGATACATGAGAAAATGCTCTCGATCATTAGCCATTAGAGAAATGCAAATTAAAATTATGATGAGATTCCATCTCACACCAGCAAGGCTGGCATTAATCCAAAAAACACAAAATAATAAATGTTGGAGAGGCTGCGGAGAGATTGGAACTCTTATTCACTGCTGGTGGGAATGTAAAATGGTACAACCACTTTGGAAATCCATCTGGCGTTATCTTAAACAGTTAGAAATAGAACTACCATACAACCCAGAAATCCCACTCCTCAGAATATACCCTAGAGAAACAAGAGCCTTCACACAAACAGATATATGCACACCCATGTTTATTGCAGCTCTGTTTACAATAGCAAAAAGCTGGAAGCAACCAAGGTGTCCATCAATGGATGAATGGGTAAATAAATTGTGGTATATTCACACAATGGAATACTACGCATCGATAAAGAACAGTGACGAATCTGTGAAACATTTCATAACGTGGAGGAACCTGGAAGGCATTATGCTGAGCGAAATTAGTCAGAGGCAAAAGGACGAATATTGTATAAGACCACTGTTATAAGATCTTGAGAAATAGTAAAAACTGAGAAGAACACATACTTTTGTGGTTACGAAGGGGGGAGGGAGGGAGGGAGGGAGAGGGTTTTTTATTGATTAATCAGTACATAAGAACTGCTTTGGGTGAAGGGAAAGACAACACTCAATACATGGAAGGTCAGCTCAATTGGACTGGACCAAAAGCAAAGAAATTTCCGGAATAAAATGAATGGTTCAAAGGTCAGCGGAGCAGGGGCGGGGGTCTGGGGAAAATGGTTTGAGGGGACTTCTATGTCAATTGGCAAAATAATTCTATTATGAAAACATTCTGCATCCCACTTGGAAATGTGGCGTCTGGGGTCCTAAAGGCTAACAAGTGGCTATCTAAGATGCATCAATTGGTCTCAACCCACCTGGAGCAAAGGAAAATGAAGAACACCAAGGTCACAAGACAACTAGGAGCCCAAGAGACAGAAAGGGCCACATGAACCAGAAACCTACATCACCCTGAGACCAGAAGAACTAGTTGGTGCCCGGCCACAATCGATGACTGCCCTGACAGGGAGCACAACAGAGAACTCCTGAGGGAACAGGAGATCAGTGGGATGCAGACCCCAAATTCTCATAAAAAGACCATACTTAATGGTCTGACTGAGACTAGAGGAATCCGGCGGCCATGCTCCCCAGACCTTCTGTCAGCAGAGGACAGGAACCATCCCCGAAGACAACTCATCAGACATGAAAGGGACTGGTCAGCGGGTGGGAGAGAGATGCTGATGAAGAGTGAGCTAATTATATCAGGTGGACACTTGAGAGTGTGTTGGCAGCTTTTGTCTGGAGGGGGGATGGGAGGATAGAGAGAGAGAGAGAGGGAAGCTGGCAAAATTGTCATGAAAGGAGAGACTGAAAGGGCTGACTCAATAGGGGAAGAGCAGGTGGGAGTACGGAGTAAGATGTATGTAAACTTATATGTGACAGACTGATTAGATTTGTAAACGTTCACTTGAAGCTTAATAAAAGTTATTAAAAAAAAAAAAAAGGTATGTAGGGTGGGGCAATATCAGACCTCCTTAGCCCCCAGCCCTCAGCTGCCAAGGCCACAGTGGAACATGTCTGAAATGGCCTGGAGAAATGTTAGTTGGTCAATTATGCAGGAACCTTGTGGTTTCCAAAGCCAGTTGATAAAATTAAATTGGAAAATATGAGAAATAGTAAAAGTCGAATGAAAATTTGGAATATTTAAAGACACTTTATTTCGATTAGTTATGTTTTATCTTTTAGGTAACTTATTGATGTTAAATTGAATCTGCTTCTAAGACAAAGGTTCTGTCAGTCATTAGAATAAGATTCCTGAGTCAGAAACCAAGCCATATGGCTTTAAGAAAAAACTAAGGTTTTTTAAGATCTTTGGGTTAAATAACTACTGTTTCTTGGTAACTTATGATAAACTCCTGACAAGTTTGAAAGCCACAAAAATTTTCATAAAGAAAAAGTGCTAAAAAGGTTTATTTAATATGATATAAATTACATGGAACATGTTTTTAAAGTCGTAAAAAAAAATGGTCAATAAACAATGGTAAGAAGAGTATGGTCAGTAAAAAAAAGGCAGTAAGAAAGCTTAGTGTTTTTTTTTTTTTAAGAACTACAAAGCAACAAAATACCACTTTAATGTCATCTGGTTTGGCAAAAATCAGAAATAATTATACTGTCCATCATAATACACCGCTAATATCCAAGGAAACAGGAATCCCCTCCTTTAAGGGAGGACTTGTATTATGTATCAAAAGTTCTAGAAGTATGTAAACTCTAACCCAACAATTGCACAAGTTGGAGTTTGCAGTTGATTTTAAGTGGAAATGTACAAGTGTATTTTTAAATGTATATACAAGCATTTTCCTCATAGCACTATTTATAAGAGTGAAAAAATAAAAGCAGGCTAAATTTCTATAAATATTGACATCTATGGTAAATCTATGAAATGAAATGTTATGCAGTCATTATAAATGATGATCTAAAAGACCATTTATATGTAAACACTGAATATGTTCAAGATAGTCTGTCAAATGAAAAAAAGGCTGGTTACAGAACAAAGTGTAGTATAATCCTCATGTTGTGGTGGTGTTGCGTGCTGTGGAGTTGATTCCAACTCGTAGTGACCCTGTATGACAGGGTAGAAACTGTCCCACGGTGTTTCCCAGACTGTAGTCTTTACAGGAAGATCACCAGGTCTTTTCTCCCATGGAGCGATTGATGGGCCTGAACCACCTGCTGACCTTTCAGTTAGCAGCCAAGGGCTTTAACTGTTGTGCCACCAGGGCTCCTTTGACCCATATATTCTTATCTTTACTCACATACATAGAAAAAAACGTGGAAGACCATATATCAAAATGCTGGCTGTATTTAACTCTTGATGACATTTTTGTGTGTGTGTGTGTTTGCTTATCTGGATATTCTATAGTTGCTATCATGAGTATATATATTCACTTTGTTTCCAAAGAATTAAAATCATCATTGATAAACCTCATTGATGCCTAACAGAATATTCTGTAAGGAGACAGTAAGACATTTGCAGTGAGAGCTGTGGTGGGCCCTTTTAAAGGCCTTATTTCTTTTTCAACAGCCATCAGATTCCTTCTCCTTCCTTCTTGTTGAGACTGTCTGAGATATTCCACAGAATCTAACTTCATTCCAAGGCAAAGATGTTTATGCAAGTCAGAGTGACTATTAAGGGAGAGATAATGTTGTTGGGAGAAAGACAAAAAAAAAAAGGCACAAGGCAACAGAGCCAGAATTTCTGATAATGAGCTCATTGACAATGCTATGAAATCTGAAAAACATGCAATGCTAACCAACTGAGTGACATATTGAAGAAACAAAGCAGACACAGATGATTCATGCATAATCAGAATTATCTAATTGTTGACAAGGCTAATGACCTTAGAAAGCTGTATGTACTGTACTGGAGCCCATTCTCACATATCCGCCATTGGGGAGAGAGGAGTCCAGGACAAACTTGAATGTTAAGTCTGCTTCTGGCACTTTCTCAGGGTCCCCAGAGATTCTGTTGGCTGTCTTTAAGAAGTAGTGATAACTCTTAACGCTATTACTGCTCCTTTGCGGAATACCAGGTCTTTACCACATGTAAGTCACCTAATTTGAGGATGAGGGAGGAAAACTGGAAAGTCATAGGTGCCAGACTTCTGTCTTCCAAAGACACATACACATCTGGGCACACTGCTTTCCACTCATCCTGGGAAGAAGCAGCAAACGGGCCCTACTCTAAGCTTAAGCACCTGTGTGCACAACCAAACCGATCAGAATGGGCTTAGGTGACAGTAAATTCTAGTTTAGTCCCCAGAAAAAGAGGAAAGAGATACATCTCTATATTGGGAATATTTGTAGATATTGTTTTTCTCCCAACCCCTAATTGTAGAAAAGGCAAAGGTAAGGCAAATGGGAAAATATATGGTTTGAATAAAACCAGGGAGTCCAGGCCTCCTGGGTGAAAGGGGCTGGTGAAAGAATTATAAACGTTCTATCTCACGAGCCCTGGTGACACAGTGGTTAAAATGTTCAGCTGCTAACTGAAAGGTTGACAGCTGGAACCCACCAGCTGCTTCATGCAGGAACAATGTGGCAGTCTGCTTCCTTGAAGATTACAGCCTTGGAAACCCTATGGAGCAATTCTACTCTGTCCTATAGAGTTGCTATGAGTCGGAATGGACTTTAAGGCAGTGGGTTTGGTTTTGGTTTTTTGGTATCCAAACATGCAAGCACATATCACATATATGTTTGCATTTACTGATTTATAGGGCCTGAGAGGGGCCTCCAGGAGGAACTAAAGAAAAAAGTCAGGAACCCTACCAACATCGTGGACCAGCACATGGGGACAGATTTCAGGGAGGAAGTAGGGAGGGGGAAATGTCAAATCCCAACGGAAGCCTGAGTACAGGAGGGAAAAGGGTGGGAGGCAGTCCTGGGAGACATCAGAGCATTAGAGAAGGGGAGGTTGCACCCTGAGCAAAGGTGGGGAATGGGGATCTGGACATCACATGTGGCCAAGCCAGCAACTCATCCAGTGCCAGCTTCTAAGGCTGCTTAAGGACCCTGAGGTAAATGTCTCTGGGTATGAGAATAAACAGTGCAGGTACCTTGGACACTTGGGTTTAACAGGAAAGTGGATCCTTGGCATTAAGATAAGAAATGGAGTTTGCAGGTTCTTTTGCAATGATGTGCTTGAACCAGTTGAGCACAGCACATCCAGGGTGACAGAATTTAGACTAAAATGGCTATTCAGTAGGTGAGGAGATTCCTTAAGGACTGGGTGCTAGCACCACAGGCTTGGAAGCTAGACAAAAGGGGAGAGAATTTCCTTCATGGAACCTCACCCTCCTTTGTAGAACCTCACAAGCCTTGGTAGTTGAGACCTCACTAGAGTTGAATCAGCTGAGAGGCTTCATAGTCAGCGAAGGACGGTGGCACTATATAGTGGTGACAGTGGCCACAAGCTGGAAGGGAACTAAGCACTCATTCTTCCTGGTTATATAGGCTGGACTATCAACAACCCTACTCCCCTCACCAATCCCTCCACACACACGTACATTGGACTGAATAAGGTTTTTGTTTCTGTTTTTATTTTCTTGACAATCTAGGAAAGGTAGAGGTGGGGATAAACCCAATTCCATGTTAAGGAAACTTTTTTTTAAAAGTGACAATACTTGCACCTTGAGTTATGTGGAATAATTCAGACTAGTTACAATTAAAATAATTGTGATCAACATAGAAAGCTAAATAGGATAAGGGAATTTCAGGCCCTAAACATTAAGGCAAACCCAGCAGCCTAGCTCCTGGTGAACCTAGCCTTGGACCACACCACATCCATTATGTCAGCACATTCACTGTGGGTAGTCCAAGACTAGGTGGTCAGACAGGGCAGGTTCAGAAAGGTTGATTCGACACTCTCCAAGGTGCACAGGGCATGCCTGCTGAATATACAAAAAATGGAGAAAGGCATGGACAGTCTCTCAAGGGTGGACTGTGGTATAAAACCACAAGGTTAGAATATTAATTCAAAATTTAAAATACACATAAATGTCATAAAAGTAAGAAATCTTACAGTTATGAAAAGTATATTTTTTTCTTTAAGTATCTGATTTAGGCTGAGATTAATAATAATCCAGTGGCATGGGGAGCATGGGACCAGAATAAGGCTGCTTGGATGAATAAACTGTTTAATGGTCTCATGCTGAGAAAGTGCAAACCTTTTGTTTTTAATTTACATTGGTAGCTTTGACAATGGATTCAGAATACTCGAAGTCCATTGACAAAACCATCCTTTTGCTGGACAATGCTTGAAAAGACACAGCCTACACTTGCTCTATGCTTCTCCCTTTTTTAGCCCTCCATGGTTGACTCCTCCCTTTCTTGATTGAAATTTTCTTTACTTAGAGATGTTCAGGTCCACAACCCATTATCCATGATTCTGAAATACCCAAAGCTCTGAAAACCAAGACCTGTCAAGTTTAGGGCAAATGTGATCTGAACTAACATGAAGCTATTCATAATCTTATTTATGCTTCTTCATGTGAGATTCAGGCACTTGCAACAAAAAAATGACGACTCTCATGGCACATTACACTGAGGGTGTTATATAACATGTGGTATATGCATTGCACTACAAAAAAAAAAATCCAATCCAAAGCAAATCTGGCCTCAAGGGTTTCAGATTTGTCGTAACCAAATCTTTCAAGTTTGGAACCTATTCTCTGCCTTTAAGATGACTGCACATCTCTGCCTTGATCGTTATGTGTTTATTCTAAGGTTTAGCTCTCAGAGAATCATTTTACTTGCCTCATTTGTAAGTTTTAGGGAATCCTCATTGTACCCCTCATAAATTGACAATATGGGTGAGAAGTACATCTGTATAAAGAGGAGGTGGAATACTAGTAAGGAGGAGAGAAGGGGGAGGAAAGTCTTCATAGGGAAGCTGAGCTTTCAGGGATAAAGAACAATCTATTGGATAAAACAGATAAATAGAAGTCCTGGTGGTGGCAGAGTGGTTAAGAACTCAGCTGCTAACCAAAAAATTGGCAGTTCAAATCCACCAGCCGCTCCTTGGAAACCCTGTGGGTCAGTTCTACTCTGTCCTATAGGGTTGCTATGAGTCAGAACCAACTCAATGGCACCTAACAATGACTACACTGGATAAAATGGCAGCAAGATTCCAGGCAGAGAGAACTGCAGAGGTGTGAAGCAGTTGGCTTATTGTTGTGGATGGTTGTGAAAATTATGGGATGAGATAAGAGCTGTGTGGAATTTGATTCTGGAAGAGTAAAGGGTAGTCATTCAAGGATTTCTCACAGCAGGGAGTTTGAAATTTAGAAAGCCAAGCAGTCAACAATGCAAAGAGAATAGATTGGAGGCAAGGGGCCCAGGAAAGGCTTATACACAGGTCTAGGGGAAGGACTCAGAACTAAGGCAGGGAGGTGGAAGTAGGAAAAAAAGAGTAAAGGAAGCGTTACATGGAATCAACAGGCCTTGAAGGAGGTTCGATATGATGGGGAGAGGGAGGACTTAAATCTAAGTAGTTTATTGTTGCTGGTAGAGCAAAGTTTACCAAGCAGAAGGTCAAGTGTGAACAATCTTAACAGCTAGCTGCTCTGTATTTTGAAATCAGAGAAGTCTAATCTTACCAGAGTGGAGTGAGCCGTGGACAGCACACTGTGATGAGCAGTGCATGAAACTTAGGGTCAACCGACCTGGATGCAGTTCTTTATTGTAACCTAAAGCAAAGTTCTGATACATACTATAACATGAATGAATCTTGAAAACATTATGCTGAGTGAAATAAACCAGTTACAAAAGGACCAGTATTGTATGATCCCACTAATATGAAATATCTAGAATAGACAAATGTACAGAGACCAAAGCTTATTAGTGGTAGAGGGGCAGAGGGAGAGAGGCGGAAGGAAGAATGCTTAAGGAAGTTCTTAAGGGACACTGAGCTTCTGTTAAGTAGGGGTGATGGTAAAACTTGGAGATGGTTAAGGGTGATGGTTTAACATGATGAACATAATTAATGACACTGAACTGTGCATGCGAGTATTATTTTTGAAATGGCAAATGTTTCATTACATACATATTTACTACAGCTGAAAACAAAGGAACACTTTCTCTCTGTAAACCTGTTTCTTTATAGGGATACTATAATCAGCATGTTAGAATTCTTTGTAGGATTCATACAGTACGTGAGATTATGTATGTGAAAGTTCCCGCCACTTAGGAAATGTGTATATGAATGTTAGTTTCATCTGAACGAGGATACCTGGACTCATACGGGGTAAGGTCTTCCCAAGGTCATAGAGCAATGACAGACCTTGGACACTGACACAGAATCTCTGCTCCACCCCTGATATCCCTGGAGTGGCAAGAACCATATGGATTTAGCACGATATTGTATAACGCGACAGAGAAAATATGGAATGTCTTGTCCACGCTATTCTGTTTTCCCTCACATCATTTGCGATTAATAGAAGATCGATTTTTTTTGTTGTTTTGTATTATGTTTTGTCAACATAAATCAATCACCAGCTTCTAAATGTCAAGGAGCTGAGGATCATAATTAAAAGTGTGCTTGGCAGGATAAACAGAATTCTCTTGAGGATGTTTTCTCTCGTTTGCTTAAGGTAGTTAACTTGCTACTGTCCCTGACAGGCAATTATTTGATTCAATAAATTATTCCCACTCCAACTTGTAAATGCCAATGCAAATGATTTGTTTTTAAGTTGGTCAGGAAATTCTTTTTTATGTTTCTAATTGGCCCCAGTGGTTGCATCTGTCCTGTCAAACTCATTGTTCTGAAGTATCAAGAACATTTTCTGACAATACCAGGGCTCAACAATGACCAATACTGGGTCACTTCAGATGACCTCACATTGTAATTGACCAGCTAGATCTGAGAGGTCAATTGTGTATTTGGCAAGCTGGCATTCTCGTGTTCACACTCATAAAAAAAAAAAAAAAAAAAAAAAAGGCAATCTGATATTGGGAATATTGGACAGATGTGGGTTTCCATTCTGCTTTGGCTATTTATTATCTTTATGATAATTTGTGAAGACTTTTTTTTTTTTTTTATCTGTAGGAAGGTTGCTAACTTAACCTGTGTGAGCCTTAGCAATCTTACTTTTAAAATGTAAAGGATGATATATTTCTTGCTTAAGGTGGTTTAAAACTCAAAGAGATAACCAATGTAAAGAACTGGGCAAACTGCCTAGCATATAGTAAGTGTTGAATTAATGTGAGATTTCTTCCCTTAGAAAGACAGAATGTGAGTGTGTTTCAGTTGTTCCTAAGAGCTTTACAACTTTCATTCATTTATAGTCCTTTTTCCCATTCTCCTCTCTATCTTCCTCCCATCCCCTCCCCCGTCCTCAAGAACTAGGGTTGGATGATTGCTCCTTCTCTTTCAGAGTAGGGTTTGGTCTGAAATTACCTCCCAAATAGCTCTTGAAGACTAAATGGCATGCTGTGAGCAGGAAAGTTTTGTCAAAAGTCATGACGCTTATTTGGGGGTATTTAACAAGATTATCTCACACATGGTATCGGCAAGGCAGGCCTCAGGGAATTCTTTGTCCTAAAATATTGTCCTTGCTAATCTTTATCATTCATAAGGTAGGGGGATGAAAACATTCAAACGAAGTTGTGATGGTTAATATAAGAGTTTTAAGCAGGAATCCTAAATAGTGGATAGTACACTAACCTACCCCTGTCAACAACAGGGACACAAAACTACACTACATTCAACATTTAAGGAGCCCCGGTGGTGCAGTGGTTAAGAGCTTGGCTGCTAACTGAAAGGTCCCTGGCTTGAACCCACCAGCTGCTTCACAGAAGAAAGATGTAGCAGTCTGCTTCGTAAAGATTTACAGCCTCACAAACCCTTTGCGGCAGTTCTACTCTGTTCTGCAGGGTCACTATGAGTCAGAATTGACTCAGTGGCAATGGGTTATTCATCATTTATGTTTGAAATTCATGTAGCCTCTATAAAGACACCAACCCCAGCAGGCTTTCTGCCACGTCCTTTATCATCATTATAATCATACTCTTAAAATGCCTGTGGTGGTTAATCTCTAAAATTGATCCCCCAAATCCTCCCTTCCTTGTTCACCTATGGCACTCCTTATATCAAGTGTATTATATCAAGAGAAGGAGCTTATTTCCCCTCCCCTTGACTCTGGGCTGGGTCTGAGACTTCTCTGGTAGGGTCAACAAGCCCAGACAGCTCAGAGCTGACAGATAACAATTTACCAACAATATGAGTGAGCCATCTTGTATGTTCTAGCCCAGTTCATTGCCCATTTTTCTGCAGCCACAGCCAGTATCATGGAGCAGAAGAACCACCCAGCTGAGCCATGTCAACTCAAAAATTATAAGAGACAATAAAATAGATTTTTGTCTTAAACAACCAAGTTGTGGAATAATTTATTACAGCAATAGATTACTGAAACAATGACCATGCTGGTGAGTCTCACCTTCATGTTTCTTTGGGACTGCATTAAACAAAAATATAAATTTTGACTGAATCTGTTACAACGAATTCTAAAATCCTGAAAAGTCCTTATTTAATCATATTCTTCATGCCATGTAATCAGTTTGGCTGTATTTTTACTGACACCATTTAAACAAAAACCTATGTTGATTTGTTTATTCTGTTTTGTTTTACACCTTAAGCAGGTTCATACACTTGGTTTATAGGGAGTTTGGGTATAAAGACTGGTTAACAGAGATATTATACTGCGAGTTCCTTGAGTTAAAGACTTTCCTACCTAGCTTTGTATATCTCTTCATAGCATAGGACTTAGCCCATCATAGGTGTGCACAGAGCATTTTTTATTAGCCTTATCTGAGAGTTTTTCTATCCCCTGCCCAGAAGGGGAGCAACTCTAACCAAGGAGGGCTGGCAGCTAGCACACAGATGCTTTCCCCTTTCTTACCCAGACTGATGATCCTGAGACACACTCTATAAGGTTTTCCAAAAGTTCATGGTATTGAGCAACCAGTCACCCATTGGGTGGTCAACTCATGGTGCAGGCTGTGTTGGCTCTCCCTCCTTCCCTGTTTTATTCCCCCCAACCTCTCACTTCTGCTCTCTGCAATCCCATTCTCAAATAAACTACTCACCATAAACCTTCACCTCAGATTCTGCTTTGGGGGACTCCAGGCTAAACCAGGCACTATTTAACTCCTATTTTCTTTATTCAATTATTTACTTTATTGCTAAAGTGATAGAACTTAGAACTTCAACAAGTAAGTTTGTAGATTTCATTGCCTGTCAAGAGTCACCATTTCATTTTATACGTTTTAAAAAGAAGAGCTTTCTGTGATAAATGGTTTGCAGGCTAGGAAACATTTATTGCAGGCCAGCAATGATCTGGTGATCACAGTCGAGGAAATACTGATTTATGTCACATGTGTCTGGAAAATAAATTGAAGTCGTTCTCCAAGCCAGATCCCAGTTTCAACAGAAATTATACGATATCATATACAAGTCCTGGTGAGGGCATTCTGACTTTTAAAGGACAAGTATTTTACTAAATATATAACTATATGAAATATTAGTGGGGGTGATGTCAACTGATGCCACATGTAAAAAAATGAGGAAGATGATGAATGACTGTGGCATAATATATTGTGATTCCACTGTCAAGTGGCAGTTTCTTTTTTGCAGAATTGAGTTCAAAATCAGGATTCTTCTCTGCCTAAGAAGCAAACTTTGCCATTCCTAAGTGGCCATTAATAATTCGGGGAGTGGGGTAGGAAGAAGGCAGGTTCCAATGTCATCCTGAGGCATGTTAGTCATCAATCGTCTAGGATTCTCTAGGGCAGGTTTTCTCAGCCTCAGCACTACTGATATTCTGGGCTGGATAATTCCTTGTTGTGAGGGGCTGTCCTGAACACTGTAAGATGTTTAGCAGCATCCCTGGCCTCCACCCACTAGGTTCCAGTAGAAACCTCCTCCCCCAAGTAGTGGCAATCAAAAATGTCTCCTACATTGCCAAATGTCCCCTGGAGGCAAAATCACCCCCCAATTGAGAACCAATACCCCAGGACAATGCAGATGCTGATTAACTGGAATGATGGGCTACCATACACAAAATAGGGGGGTCCAAGGGCTCAGGGTGGGCATCTTCTAAGAAGGCTCAGAACAATGAAACATGGTCAAACCAAAGCTAGACTTACTAACATTCCCCCAGAATATGTGGAGTAGGGAAAGACTAGTGGCTTAAATTTTGGTGATGCATAGGAATCACCAGGGGAGCTTGTTAAAACAGACGTCTGTTTTAGCAACTCTGCTGCAGAGACCCAATAAGTTGCCTTTCTTAGAATCTCCGAGGTGATGTTGATGCTGTTGATTTCTGAACCACGCTTTAAGTAGCCTTGGGCTAAAACTCAGAAGACCTTGACTTTGAGAAATTCACTTAAACTTTATTGGGTTTTTTTCCAACTGGGTTTGAATGAGGCAGACATATAGACAAATAAGCAACAAAGGGGGAAGGCGCCAGAATAGAAAGATATATAGGAGACATCGTGACAGCTGGGGAGTTGAGGAAGGCTTTCCCTTAAAAGGGATGTTTGTGTGGGGTCCCCTACCGGATGTGAATTCCATGTCTTATTCATCTCTAGCATGGTATTTTACACATAGCAGGAGCAGGTACTTAATTCCAGATATTTCAGTCATGGTGTCTGCACCCAACAATGCTTCCTAGGCAAAACAGCTCACCCATGGCCCTTGCTGAATGCACAGTCATGCTCTCTACACCAGCCACAGCTGATCAGACTAAAGTTGGGGCCTTTGATCAAGAGCAGCAAATCCATTGGGCAACCAGAACACTGTGAGAAAAGGTGAGCTGAGCCAATCAGGTTATCTCCTTCAGAAATATGAATTCAAAAATACCCGGAAAGAGTCATCAATAGTGGGAGTTGAATCAGAACACTCATGAGAAAACTGAGAGTCCAGACAACATGTAAGACAAAGATATGAGAAATCAGAAACCATGAGTGATTAGAAGCACTTATATATTCACATACAGAAACAGAGTAGAATGTTGTCAATGGATTCTTCCTCCATTTTCACATGGGAAGCTCTTTCCTGTCTTTCATAACTTGGTTCAAACATCACCCCAGGGGATATTCCCTGACCATTCAATCTCATGTAGCCCAGCTCTCCTTAGCTAAGCTTCATTACATTCTTTGGTTTATAAGACTTACAACCACCATAACCATCTTAGACATCTATTGGTTTGCTCATTCCTTTACCTCTCTCTCCTCAACTCACTAAGTGTGAACTCATTGAAAGTAGGATCTTAGCTGTCTTGTTCACCACCACTATCTTTCCAGACCTAGAATAAACAATCTGTTACATGTTGTTGTTGTTGTTGTGTGCCACCGAGTTGATTCTGATCCATAGTGACCCTATAGGACAAAGTAGAACTTCCCCATAGGGTTTTCTAGGCTGTAATCTTTATGGTGGAAACCCTGGTGGTGTAGCAGTTAAGTGCTACGGCTGCTAACCAAAGGGTTGGCAGTTTGAATCCACCAGGCACTCCTTGGAAACTCTATGGGGGCAGTTCTACTTTGTCCTACAGGGTCGCTATGAGTCAGAATTGACTCAACAGCACTGGGTGAATCTTTATGGTAGCAGATCACCAAGGCCAGGTCTTTTCTCCCACAGAACCCCTGGTGGGTTCGAACCAATGGCCTTTTGTTAGCAGCAGCCGAACACTTAACCATTGTGCAACCAGGGCTCCTATCTGCCACACAGCAGCAGTCAAAATATATTCTTTGAATGAATTAATAATGCATGACCCAGTGAGATAGAAAAGAAGATAGTATGAATCACAAACGCTGCCTGAAAATTGTAGCAGCGTTTCATTTTTTTGATTATTAATATATGTTATTTATTAATAAAAATTCCTTATCTAATCATTTCTTTGTGTTGTTTCTGCTGAACATTCATTAATCCTCCTTGGGGATTGTGAGAAGAAAAGAGTTGTCAGAAATAAACTAAAAAAAAACCAAACCCATTACCATCAAGTTGATTCCAACTTATAGCAACTTTGGCTGCTAACCAAAAGGTCAGCAGTTCAAATCCACCAGCTGTTCTTGGAAACCCTATGGGGCAGTTCTACTCTGTCCTATAGGATTGCTATGAGATGACTGTCAGAAAGGAAAGAAAAAAGAAAAGCACATGTTAAGGTTACTTTACTACGACAAATGGAGTAAAGCAAGCCTGCCCTCTCACTCTGCTATGCCCATCCATGTGGCACCGTGGAGGCTGAGGTCTAGAACAGGTAAGGAAAAAGCTCTAACCAGCTTCGAGGCCATCTCATGTGCCTGTGTGTAGGCCATGAGGTGATCTATGTTTGCACTAAGTGTGCCCTGGTGGCACAAATGATTAAGGGCTCAGCTGCTAGCCAAAATGTTGACAGTTTGAACCCACACAGTGGTTCTGTGGGAGAAAGACCTGGCGATCTGTTTCTGTAAAGGTTATAGTGAAGAAAATCCTAGGGGAAGTTATACTCTGTTGTGTGGGGTCACTATGAGTCGGAATCGACTAGACAGCGCCTAATAACAACGTATATACTAATCTCATTTCTGTTAGAGCCCCACCCATGACCACATGGTGGCAAAAGATTCTATCCCTTTCGATCATAGTACTTGGTTCCCCTCTTACTCCATTTGCTGAACCAAAAGATGAGAATGTGACTAAACTAAGTCAATCAACTGGGCTGATATTTTTAAACCCCCTTTCATCTCTGGTTGTGAATATGCAAGGAAGTGTTGGAGCCCTGAGCAAACTTGTGTGCTCCATGTAGACTAAGGTGGTTGAGAGCAATGCAGCTGATACACAGAGGTGCACAGGCCAGAGATGGAGATACAGAGCACCCTGGTCCCTATCCAGGTGTTTCTGAGGTCAGCTGTATCCCTGCTTGTCCTATAGTTGGTTTACGTGGACCTTCAAATCCTCTTTTGGCTTAAGCTCTTTTGAAATATGCTTTTGTCACTTTTAAGCATGATCCTTGGAATTAGTGGGAGGTCAGCACTGTGGGGTCCTAGTCCTGGTTTTGTTTTTGTTTTGTTTTCTGGGCGAATCTCTTGAGACCATTTTGTAGGAGAATCTTAAATCTTTGAAGGTCATCAAGAGCAATGACTACACCTATCTTTGCTTTACATGCAGAAAAACTAGGTGGGCCAAACCAAACACTGTTTTCATGCCTAAAGATAAATTTATACTTTTACCAGGTCCTCTTGTAAAGAACTTTGACACCTTCAGCCCCTCTGCTAAGTAGGTCATGCTTACATTATGTGACTCCCACCTGCTGGACCCCTTACGCAAATAGAAGCCAGTGATCAAGCACTAGAGAGGTCTGGCTCAGAAAGATGAACTGGGCTTCTTAGCTTCCATTCTTGAGAATTTGGATAGAGACAATAATGAAACTGAGTTTGAAGCAGGAGAAGATGGTAAATCAAAGTCATGAGGTTGAGTTAAGGACATGGCAACTCAAAAATTATGGGCATCACACAAAAGAAGAGCAGCAGAAGAGAATGCCAACTGGTAGAGAGAGAAACATTTAGCAGACGTACAGTGAGAAGCAGTAGTCACCAGAGGAATCTGCGCAGTTGAACAGGTTTCAGTCCCTGCTCCCGTTAAGAGGCAACTACACTGAGCTTCCTGCCAAGCAAAAAAAGATCCCCTTTACCTGAACTGGAAACCCTGGTGGTGTCATGGTTAAGAGCTATGGCTGCTAACCAAAAGGTCACCAGTTCGAATCCACCAGGTGCTCCTTGGAAACTCTATGGGGCAGTTCCACTCTGTCTTACAGGGTCGCTATGAGTCAGAATCAACTTGACAGCAACAGGCTTTTTTTTTTTTTTACTGAACTATTGCTTCTGTCCCTTGCAGCCAAACAAGGCCACCTGGAACAGGTTCAGTGTGGTGGGGAGTGAGTGGAGAGACCCCCCCCGAATGCAACATTTTAACTAATAACAGAACTTGGAATGCATTTTAAATGGCAAGGCTGCTTAGTAAAGAACACCCATTTGCAGAATATAAATTTCAAGTCATCTGTTAATGTTTACACAAAGCAAACAACTCTCAGAGACCCTGATTTCTTAATCAAATGATTCTTTCCCTCTGTGAATACAGAGCTAGCATTTAAAAATAATAGTAATAATATATGTATGTTTTTTATATAATCACATAAATCTCATTTTTGCTCTTGTGGATTAAAAAACAGAAAAGGAAAAACACAAAGAATCCCATTTTAAAATAACAATAAAATTCATGTCCCAATAGAAAATTGATACCCAACTATCACCAGGTTTTTCAACAGAGAAAGACCAGTGTGATGAAATGAAAGAGGAAGAAATTGTCATAGTCTTCATGGAAACTAGGAGCTGAGAAAGTCAAAAAGATTACACAGATCCTTTTATTTTTTTTTTTATAACAGGTTGTGTTGTCATTTTTTCCCTAAATGGGGAATGCAAATCATAAAGTCAGTCCAGAGACATAATGTGGGACTAATCAGAGATCAGCCTTAACCTGCACAGCTTGGGAACGGCTTTCTCACCAGCCACTTAGCACCTTGGCTTCCGTTTGTGTTAGATGGATGAGCGCAGGTGCCGTAATAGGGCCCTAGCATTCTGTTGTGATAAAAGCCTGTGATAACCAAAGTGATTCATAAATTATAATTGAATTACAAATGAGTGCAGTCGGCAAGTGACAGAATTGATTATAGTCACCACGTTCTAGGTCCAAGACTAGAACTGCAAAGCAGAGCTGAAAGGCAGGAGTGGAAGTTTATAAGGAATCTTGTTTCTCCCTTCAGCTTCCCTTGGGATCTCTAATCTGATGTGTCCAGGATCAGATTTTTACCAAATTGCCACCAGATAATGGTCCTCCCAGTTGACAGATGTCCCTAGAATATTAACAGGAGGGTTCTTAGTCAAGTGGTGATAATCGTTGTTATTATTAGCTGCTGTCCAGTTGGCACCCAGGTTGTGGTAACTCCATTTACAACGGGATCAGACTGACGTGATTCAGAGGGTTTTCACGGGCTGATTTTTGGAAACAGATTCCTAGCCCTTTCCTCCTAGTCTGTCTTTGTCTGGAATCTCCTCTGAAGCCTGTTAAGCCTCACAGGGACACAAAAGCCTCCAGTGACAGATGGTGGTGGCTATGCTTGAGGTGCATTGGCAAGAATCAAACGTGTCCCTTGCATGGAAAATGAGATCTCTACCACTGAACTACCACTGCCCCCAAAGTGATGATAGTCGGCAAAATTATTCACTCATTCTTCCAGTTTCATAAATATTTCTTCGGTTCTTAACCGCATGTCAGAAATTGCTACATAGAAGCTCACAGTACCAGGAAGGGGGCAGCCACCTATAGATAATCAAAGACAATGTGTGGTAATAGAGCATGCTCCCTAGGTACTATGGAAATTCCTAGGAGGGAGTCCTAAAATAACCTGAAAAGATTGGGAAAGTCTTCCTAAATTTGATGGTTGATGCCTGAGCCACGTCTTAAAGGATGAGCAGAAGTTAGCTAGGCAAAGGTAGGTAAGACATGTCAGGTGGAGGGAATGGATAAGCCAAGTCACAGAGGCAAGAGGCAACATGCAGTAGGGGATAAACTTCTCACAGCCTTTCACAAGGCTTGAGACCAACCGCTGGTTCATTTAACCTATTCAGTATCGATTATCGTTTTAAAAACTGGGCACCTACTGTGATTTTAGGCACTTGCTAGGTGCTGGGGTTGCAAAACTGAATAAGCCATAAAGCCTACCTTCTCAAGCTTCTGTAAAATTTACTCCCATAGCATAATGAATTGAAACTAAACGTGAAAAGCACCATTGTACAGCTATGAATAAACATCTGTGGAAGCCCAAAGGAAGAGGAAAGCTCAGATTAGTGATGGTTTTATAAAGGAGATGACTTTTGAACCAGGTTTGACAAGCAAGAATTTGTAGAGTGAAGAGAGCCTGAATTCTAGGCAGAATGCAACCGAAGAACTCGTTTTTCTTTCTGTCCTTCTTTCTTCCCTTCCCTCCTTCCCTCCTTCCCTCCTTCCCTCCTTCCCTCCTTCCTTCCTTCCTTTCAGTTGAACTTTAGATGAAGGCTTACAGAGCAAACTAGTTTCTCATCAATTAGTACACACATTGTTGTATGATACTCTCCCTTCTCCACCCTGGGTTCCTATTACCAGCTTTCCTGTTCCCTTCTGCCTTCCAGTCCCTTCCCCAGGGCTGCTGCCCCTGTTAGTCTTGTTTCATTCCATGGGCCTGTTTAATCTTTGGCTGAAGGGTGAACATCAGGAGTGAACTCATTACTGAGCTGAAAGGGTGTCCAGGGGCCATACTCTCAGGGTTTCTCCAGTCTCTGTCAAGCCAGGAAGTCTGGTCTTTCTTTTTGAGTTAGAATTTTGTTCTACATTTTTCTCCAGCTCTGCCCGGGACCCTCCACTGTGATCCCTGTCCGAGCAGTCAGTGGTGGTAGCCAGGCACCATCTTGCACTGGGCTTAGTGTGGTGGAAGCCATGGTAGATGTGGTCCATTAGGCCTTGTGTCTTTAGTTTTCTTCTTTCTTCCTCGCTCCCAAGGGAGTGAGACCAGTGGAGTATCCTAGGTGGCTGCTCAGAGGTTTTTAAGACCCCAGATGCTGCTCACCAAAGTAGAATGTAGAACATTTTCTTTATAAACTCTGTTATGCCAAGTGAGCTAGATATTCCCTGAGACCATGATCCCCACAGCCCTTAGCCCAGCAATTCAGTCCCTCGGGGAATTTGGATGTGTCTATGGAGCTACCATGGTCTTGCCTTGTACAGGTTGTACTGGCTTCCCCAGTATTGTGTACTGTCTTATCCCTCACCAGAGTTACCGCTCATCTTTTGTCTATTAAGTGTTTTTCCATCCCCACCCCTTCCCTCCCTTGTAACCACCAAATATTGTTTCTTTTTGTATGTAAACCTTTTCATGAGTTTTTACAGTAGTAGTCTCATACAATATTTGTCCTTTTGTGATTGACTTATTTCACTCAGCATAATGTCCTCTGCTGAGTTCCTTTTGTTTGTGGTTTTCTTTTTCATTTCTTTTGTTTTTGTAGATTTTATTTTTATTGAGACTTTATGGTTTTCTTCTTTACTTTGATGAGTAGGTTTGTTAATTTTTTTTTGTGTGGTTACCTTGAAATTTACCCTTATCTTCCTAGATTTGAACCAGTCTATGATTACTGGGTATCACCTCAGCTTCCACTCCATTAGAGTGTTCTATACCTATACTGTTTATTCCCTCTTTTATTGTTCTGACATTGTTGTCATTTACAAATTAACCTTTCTGTTTCCCTATTGCAATTGTTTTGGTTTTGGATAGTCCTTGAGAGTTCATTTCCTAGGTTGGTATCCGGCTGGTACAATCTCAAGTCCTAGATACAGGCTGTGGTCTGATGTTGTTTGTTCTCAGACCGAAGGACTCCCTTTAATAATTCTTGCAAATTTGGTTTGGTTTTTACATATTCCCTTAATTTCTATTTGTCTGGAAATGTCCTAATTTCGCCATCATATTTGAACAAAAGTTTCTCAGGATATATTATTCTTGGTTGGCAATTTTTTTCTTTCAAGGTTTTAAATATGTCATCCCATTGCTTTCTTGCCTGCATGGTTTCTGCCGAATAATCAGAGCTTAATCTTATTGTTTCTCCTCTGTATGTGACTTTTTGTTTTTTCTCAAGCTGCTCACAGGATTTTTTCTTTGTCTTTGGTTTTAGCACGTGTGGTTATGCTATGCCTTGGTGTTTTTCTTTTGGGGTGTATCCGATACAGGGTTCATTGAGCTTCTTGGGCAGTCACCTTTTCATCATTCATGATACTGGGGAAGTTTTCTGTCAGCAGTTCTTCAATGATTCTCTCTGTGTTTTCTGTTTTCTCTCCCTGTTCTGGAACTCTAGTTACTGGCAAATTTTTGCTTTTGATTGTATTCCACATAATTCTCAGGGGTTCTTTATTTTTCTTTATTCTTTTTTCCGATTTTTCCTCAAACAGAACTGTATCCAAGTGTTTGTCTTCAATTATGCTGATTCTGTCTTCTATCGTTTCAAACCCATTCCTCAGCCCTTCTATGACACTGTCCATTTCTGAATGTTGTTTATCTTTTGGATTTCCAATTGTTGTTTTTGTATTTTTGGCCTTTTGTTCCTGTATTACTTTCCTGAATTGTTCCATTTTTTTGTCTGTATTTTCCATGAGTCTGTCTGCCTTTTCCAAAAATTTGTCAATGTTTTCCCCATTTTTGTCTGCTTTTTGCTTTAACTCTTGGGTTGCTCTGAATATTAGAGATCTGAATTCCTTGTCAGGTAGTTCTAGTGCCTTTTCTTCTACTGGAAAGTCATTTAGTGTTTTATTTTGGGGGCCTCCTGGACCCATCCTGTCCTGTTTTTTAATATGTTTTGATACTGTCTGCTGTCTTTGAGACATTCAGTAGTTATTTTCTTTGTTTCTTGGCTGTAGATTTGTTTGTTTTGTCCTGATTTTTTGTTTTATCTGCTTATGTCTGAGCAGGTGGGCTGTGCGGTTTTTGTTGTTTGCTCATCTGTAGTCATGATACTTTTCATCTTCTTGTCCAATGGGCAGGGCCAGTCAACTCAGCTATGGTGCAGCAGGGCAGGTCCAGTGGGTGCTCTTTCTCCTTCTGGGAACTTTGTAAAGCCACTTTCTTGTACTCCCTGTCCACTGATCTCTGATGTGTGTGAGATGAATCCAAGCAGCACAGATGCTGCACTTTCTAGCCAGCCAAGTCACCACAGCCAGCCAGGAAGCTCGGAGCTAGAGAAGCGGGGAGAGAATGGGGGGTGGGAAAGCAGGTTACCAGGTGCTCTTTCTTGTACTAGGAGTTTCATGAAGCTGTCTTCCTATGCTCCCTGTTTGCCAATTCCCGACTGGAGTCCAAGATGGCGGATCCGTGCTGCGTTAGCTAATGGAGCCCTCTGCACATATCTCTCTTTGCTCTCCACCCTCTGTCAGCTTCTTATTCCATTTGGTGCTCGGCTGAGTTCTATCTCTCCATTTGGCACTTCAGGTTCCAGGAATGATATTTGTCTCTGTTTTACTCAGTTTTTTGGGTCTTTTTTGTGGAGGGACAGCACGGTGCTTCTGTCTATGGAACCATGTTGCCCAGAAGTCGAACTCATTATTCTTGAAAGGGGAAAAAAGGATTGAAGGAAAGGATTATCCAGGAGAGGCTTGGGACATTGGTAGGAGAACCATGAACTTTCAAAGGAGGTCAGAGAAACTTATCTTATAGTTGTGTTTCCAGAACTCTGTTGTTACTTAGATTTTATGTTTATTCTGAATGGCTTCGACAGAGACCCAAATATAGATTATGGGGGATATAAAGCTAGCCCCACTTCCTCCCCATGTTTTGGCCAACCATGGAATTACAGTGCTCTCCAGTTCTGGAATCACCCCTCCCAAAGGCAGCCAGTGATGGCATGTGCCAATAAGGAGCCTCCTTTCACAGCCCCTCACCCTGGTCAGAGGGCCTCTGGAGATTCCCACCACTATTTTGGCTTCACTTTGCACCAAACATATCTTGACAACCATCTCTCCTTAGATAGCTAAGAACTAAACCTCAAATCAAAGTATCTTCTTTCTCAAAGGAACCAAAGAAGTAAAAATATCATCATCACTCTTGGAGTGTTGGTACAGGGCATGCTGGCACATCAGGAAGGCCTTTTGAAGAGCATGTTTAGAAGGTTAAGTAGAGAAGCACAGAAACTCACATACCCTTGACCAAAGAATGGTCCTTCTCTATTGGGGAAGGTCATCCTCTTTGATAGAGTGCGTAGGTTTGGGAGAAGCACACATGGAATAGTGAAGGAAGACGGGGACACTCACTTAGCCAGCCAGATCAGCCAAATCAACCCTGGTGATCAATGGGGTGACAGATGTTGCAGCCAGGAAACTCTTACACCCTGGGAGCCCTCTGAGAAATGTTTGGCTAAGGGAGTAATAATGTATGCTTGTAGTCAGGTAAAGGAGTCAGGCAGGATAGGAATGACCTTGTCCAAGTGTTGAAAAATTCTGATGAACTCAAACAAGATCCAGGCATTTTCTGTTCCTGAGAACAATCCTGTGTGGTGGGTGTCAAATTGCATAGAAAGTCATCAAGCAGTTGGCCAGATTGTGATTTCAAGTATTCCTTCTACTCACAAAACTACGTTCGTGAAACAGCTGACAGGCAAAGAAATCAAGTCCCCAAGGAAAAGAAGGGGTTATTGTGAGCTAGAGAGCAAAATAGACTCTTTCCATACTTCCAACGTGCAGAAGAGGGCACTAATCTAAGTACAGATCAAGAGGGCTTGGCAGGTACTTTTTATTTATGGTGATGGGAAAGGTAGCAGTGAATGTGGGTGATATATGTGCAGCTTGGCCAAGGTAACTAATGCCACTAAGTTGTACACACACATGCACACATACATATAATAAAACAAATAAGAGTAACAGATAATTCATAGACATAACCAATCACCTCACAGGGTTAGTTTTCTTGGTTTGAAGACTTAAGGTCATAATCTCATGGAACAACTCAGTCAACTGGCATAATATAGTTCATAAAGTTTATGTTCTACATCATAGTTTGGTGAGTAGTTAGTGGGGTCTGAAAAGCTTGTGAGCGGCCATCTAAGATACAACTATTGGTCTCTACTCATCTGAAACAAAAGAGAAAAAAGAAAACCCAAGATTTAAAGAAGGAACCAGTCTACAGGACTGTCTACATGAACTATGGCCTCCTCTGCCCTGAGAACAGAAGAACTAAGTGGTACCCAGCTACCATTACCAAACAATCTGATTAGGGCCACAGTAGATGAATCCTGATAGAAAGAGAGGAAAATGTGGAAAGAACTCCAAATTCTCAAAAAAATACAGATTCACTAGACCCATTGACACTGGAGTAATATCTGAGACAATCACTCTGAGATACTCTTTAAACCTTGAACCAAAATTATTCCTTCAAGAAACCTTTTAGCTAAATAGCAGGTTAGCTCATAAAGTAATGAACATCACCCTTGAGTATTGTACTCTTTTTGAACATCTTCTGTATGAGACCAAATCATTAACAAATGCTGTAAAGCATAGATGAGAAGATGGGGAGGGGGAGGGGAGGGAAACTAAGTTATTGGAAATGGAACAACTAGAACAGAAAAAATGTGAATGTTGACACAATATGAGGAATGTAACCAATGTCATTGAACAATATGTGTAGAAATTGTTGAATGGGAACTTATTTTGCTGGGTACACTTTCATCAAAAATACAATAAAATATTTCTCAAAAACAGAGCACTTGTCAGGGAAATTGAGGCATGAGTCCAGTTCTGAGAAGTAGACTGACATAGGGCAAGGAGAAAAGAGAGTGAAGTGATAAAGATCAGTGGCTTCCAGAATGCCCAGAGCTTGCCCTGCATGACAGATCCCATGCCAGACTCCATGAGCTTGTGGGCTGGGAGCCCTGATCCTGTCCTGATGGGGACAGGCTTTAGGGATAGATAGGATTGAGCCTGCTCTGCTGGGGATGGGCATATCCTGGAAGCTCTAGAAAGAGGCAGAGGAAAGGAACAATGACCTCAGAATACTATGTAGGTGCAACTGTGTAGAAGCAATGGCAAACAGGTTGAGGACTAGCAGACTATTGCCTGGGCCCTGTTTTGGGAACCACCCCTCCTCAGACTACCATAGCCATTAGACACTGTTTGCAGATTCAGAAAGGAACACAGAGGGATACAAGCACAGGAATCCACAAGAAAGAAACACGCTAGGGCTGAGATACCATGCCCTGCACAGATGCCTTAAATACTTCTCAATGATGCAAAGTAGAACTTCTGGTCTAGGTCAGTCATAGCCGTAGTTCCTTTTCTTCCTGTTTCTTTTTGCTCAACCTCTGGGTATCAGCACTTATCCAAATGGCAACGGAGGGCAAGGAAGGGATGAAATGTTCTGAAATGGTGTGCATCTCTTATAAAGTTTGGAGCAAAGGAGGGATTGTGAAACACGACTGAAATGGGCCTGATTCCCAAAGGATCTGAGTGGACAACTTTTTTCAGGCCTAGAGCAGACAGGCAGAATCATTCCATGAATGTCTCAAGGGTTCACAACTTATGGGCAGTCTGTGGCACTAGCATATGGGGGCAACCAATAAGGAGAAGAGTACAGAACTGCTGGTGGGGTTAAAAAAAGACTGAAGTGTTTTGTTTTAGCCATCTATTGCTAACCACCAGCCATCTGTCAGATTGTACTATGGTGGCTTGTGGGTTGCTATGATGCTGGAAGTTGTACCACTGGTATTTCATGGTAGATAGTTTTCAGCAGAGCTTCTAGGCTAAGGCAAGCCAGAAGAAAAGGCCTGCCAATCTGTTTCTGAAAATTAATCAGTGAAAATATTACAGATCACAGAATATTGTCTGAGACTTTGACTTGCTTACTTTGGGCACGTCATCAGGAGGGACCAAACAGAGGAGAAGGACACCTTTTTGGTAAAGGAGAGGCCAGTAAAGGTAAAGGAAACCCTCAATGGGATGCATTGACACAGTGGCTGCAACAATGGACTCAAACATAACAAAGATCTTGAAGACAGCACAGGACCAGGCAATGTTTTGTTCTGTTAACAAGGGGTTGCCATGAGTCGCAGATGACTCACCAGCAACTAAAAACAACAATAACAACATTTATTGCTATGTAAAAAGTCACCCTAAAACTTGGTGGTTTAAAACAACAGTATACTTTATTATCTTATGGTTTCTGTGTGTCAGGAATTCAGGAGCAGCTTGACTGGGAAATTCTGACTTGGGGTCAGGTTGCAGTTAGAGACTGGCTGGGACGGAAGTCATCTGAAGGCCTGACTGGGGCTGGAAGACCTACTTCCTCCAAGGGGCTCACTCTCATTCTTGGCAAGTTGGTGCTGGCTGTTGATGGGGGGCTTTAACTTCCCTGCTCCTGGGCCTCTCCAATGTCTGTATGTCAGTCACATACCATCTCTTCTAGAGTATTCTATTGGTCACACAGTGCAGCTTTGCTCCAGTGTTGGGGAGGACTACACAAGAGCATGAATATCAGAGATGAGGATCATTGGGGGCCATCTTGAAGCCAGATACCACAAGTTTCTAAGTATCCAATAAGCTGGTGCTACCCTACTATAACTCCAAGGCATTGCATATTCCCTTTGCCTGGAATACTCTTATTTTTCTTTTTCAAAGGCTAGCCCAAGGCTCCCTTTCACTGAAAAAGCATTGCCAACACTTTCAGACAGCAATTCAGATATCATTTTAGAGTTTATATGTCTGTGTACCTGCTAGTCTGGGGGCAGGCCAAGCACACTTAGGAACTGGCACAGTGTTGGCACCGGATGCTGGATGAGTGAGTGAATGAAAGAATGCTATCGCCACATCAGAGGGCATCTATGACCTATAATTACAAGCTGCTTCTGAGACTTTGGGATAGCTCCTGATGGTCACAATAAGCTAGATTCACTCACATAAAGAGTTGAGAGGAGTAGAGAGCACATAGTATGCCTATGCTCCAGGCAAACTTGCTAGAGATGGTCCTTCTTAATTTCAAAATTCCTAAAGAGTCACATGATTATAAAATTCAAAAGTTACCCAAACATTATTTGCAGGATTTTATTATTAGATATGTCCTCATCTCACCAAACCTTATAGAAAAGCCAGGGAAATTGCAAAGCAAGAGAATATCAACTAAAAGAAAAACAAAAAACAAACCTGTTCCCATTGAGTCAATTCTGACTCATAGTGACCCTATAGGACAGAGTAGAACTGCCCCATAAGATTTCCAAAGAGCAGCTGGTGGATTTGAACTACCGACCTTTTTTGTTAGTAGCCAAACTCTTAATCACTGCACCACCAGGGCTCTTCAACTAAAAGAGGGGAGCAGAAATGGAGCTATGAGTCTAAAGCAATAAGTGGGTAACTGTTGAAATTGAGTTGCAATAATTACTATCTAAAAAGTAAATTATTTTCGAGGTGGTCACTGTCTTAGTTACCTAGTGCTGCTGTAACAGAAATACTACAAGTAGGTGGATTTAAAGAATAAAAATTCATTTTCTCACAGTTCAGAAGGCTAAAAGTACGAATTCAGGGTGTAGCTTGACGGAGAGGTCCTTCATTGTCTATTTCAGCTCCTAGTAGCTTCTGGCAATCCTTAGAGTCTGTGGCCTTGTAGATTCACCTGTTTCCATGACAATTAAATAACGTCTATCTTCCCCTGTATGTGCTTACTTCTGTGTCTAATCCGTTCTTTTTAAAGCTCAGAAGTGATTAGGTTTGGAGCTCAGCTGCTAACCAAAAGGTCACAGTTTGAATCTAACTGGCCTGCTCCTTGGAAACTCTATGAGACAGTTCTACTCTGTCCTATAGGGTCGTTATGAGTCACGAATCCACAGCAATGGGTTTTGTTTTGTTTTGTTTTACTCTGGTATGACCTCAATAACACAACAACAACAACAAAATCTCTGTTTCTTAACACGATCATATCCACAAGTACAGGAGACAGAATTCAACATATATTTTTGGGGGAGACACAATTCAATTTATAAAGTTACCATTCTCCGCAACACTCTGTAAGAATTATCACTTCTCACAATTCGACCTATAATAATTACCATCATATGCTTGATTTAATTAATTCATCAGATGATCGTTAAGTATTTGCAATTCATTAAGGGCTTTTTTTAAAGAAATGTTTTGCTCAAAATGTAAAATTCTTTGGATAGACTGCAGTTTTCCTTAACTCTCCTGACCAAAAAGCCTTGCTCAGCAAATGGCTAACATAAATACAATTTCAAGGCAATGAAAAATGCTTGGAGCAAAGAGGATTTTTGAAGAGAACTGACATCGGCTGGGCCTGGTTCTTGGGGCCTGAGGACAGAAAACATCTCTTCAATGATCCTTACCAGAGCATTCCTACTCTCCCACAGAGGTGCCATTTTGGTATTCAATTTACTGAGCCATGTTTGTCGATTCCTGCCATTCTGGATTATGGCTTTTATGACCCGGTATTGCTATGAAGTCTTGGTGCAGCCAATCACCCTAATGCAGAAAGCCACATTGTGCTTCTTGGGCAAGTTTCTTAACCTCTGTGTGCCTCAATTTGTCTACAGTAAAATGCAGACAGTAATAGTATCTATTCCATGTTGTTGTTGTTTGGTGCTCTCCTGTCAGCTCAGGCACCCTAACATTCTTCTCCTCACCCCCAACTCCTGAAACCTGACTTTGGCTTAGCACGTGTTTCCTCTAGGAAGTCTCATGATTCCCATTCCTCCCGTGGCCAAGCTTTCTGCCTCTGTGTTTCTGTTTGGAGGAATTGTATCTTCCAAAAAGGTATTTTGAAGTCTTAACTCTTAGTACCTGTGAATGCAACCTTGTTTTGAAATAAGGTCTCTAAAGACATTATGAGTGAAGTTAACAGAGCTCATACTCAAGTAGGGTGAGTCCTAATTAATCCAATCTAAGTGCTGTCTTCATAAAAGAGAATAACAGACACATCGAGAGACAGGCAGAAGAACCATGTAGAGATGTATCTACAAGCGAAGAAACATTGTCAGAAGCCAGGAGAGACAAGACGGGATCTTCACCTAGAGGCTTTGGAGAGAACAAGGCCCTGTGGCCCAAATAGGTGCAGTTTCCCTAAACTTTGTCCAGAGTCAACAGTCCTTGGGAACTGTCCCATCCTTCCTAGTACACCTGCATGGTCCTGATATTACCGAGACCAAAGATATGAAGCCAAAGAAGAGACCAGTGGAACTGGATGGGATGCAGCCAGTGGCGATTCGTTGCACCCTCCAGATGGATAGCCTCGATGGACTGACAAAAGCAAACGTTGCACTGAAGGGAAGAAGCAGAACATCATCCACCAGGGGGCATTCCCTCCCTTTTTCCCAGAACACATCCCTGGCAAGAGGAATAAAACATGCTGGGGTGGAGTGGAATTCTTGGGTAGTGCAAACTATTAAGCACTTGGCTACTAAGCAAAAGGTTGGAAGTTCGCATTCACCTAGAGACACCTCAGAAGAAAGGCCTGGTGATCTACTTCTGAAAAATCACAACCATTGAAAACCGTATGAAGCGCAGTTCTACTCTGACACACAGGTCTCCACGAGTCAGAACTGAGTTGACGGCAACTGGTTTGGATTTAGGGGGAGTTTTTGTTTGTTTCTTTGTTTGTTTTGGGAATGGCAGTGCACCAGGGGAAGAAGATGTTGAGCCTGGCTCACTTAGCTTTCACAGTCCCAGAACAACTCTTGGAGCCCTGGAGAGAAGTTCATGTGGAGAAATTACCTCAGATTTTCCTAGAGCAGCTTCAAAACAGACAATAAAGACCAATATTTAATCTGGAAAGAGTTAGTCATCTGTATGTAATAGATAGGAATACCAGATCACAAACACAAGTATGCAAAAAATATTACATATCTTTATTTTATAGAAACCAGTCCAATTTTTCTTTTAGCACTTCCTGCATCCCAGGCCTATTGAGAAACTTTCATAACCCTAGTCATCATCCTTGGGGACACCCCCCCAACCATCTCCCCGACATACTCAAGGTTAAGCCATGGTTTCTGGAACCAGATGCATTGGTGTGGTGGTGGGCAGGGACATTTGGTGACTGGTTCTGGGCACACTTGTGTTGTACCTGGATTGTCGATCGTCTCTATCTGCCAGGACCCTTTGGTTACCTCATTTATGGTCCTACCTGCCAAGACACTCCACACAGCATTCGTCTCTGGGGTCTTGCCTCCTCACCAAAATGCTACTAGAAAGCCAGGCTGATCTCTCTGGCTCTAGGATGCCAAGACTCCACCCCTTCCTCTTCCTGCAGCCCAAGTCTTTGTGGATTGAGGGGGAGGGCAGCATGCATGAATCCTGTTCTCCCTTACTCTTCTCCAGGCCTTCCTGCCTCTGCCACTGAACACCTTCCACTCTTTACTTCTTCCACAAACCTTTAGACTCTCCATAAGGGCTTTATGAAGAAAAAGAAGATATTCTTCCCAGTGACTTCTGCTTTCTGCCCTGACCTATCCTTTGTGTCCATAAAGCACAGAGCAGAAAGTCTTAAAAATGGGGCAAAGAGAACAAAGAAAATCAAGTACAGTGATACCAAAACTAGTAAAATACATCAGTGTCTCAAAATATAGCCCAGTCATACAAAGTCCCCAAAGCATGAGGTTCACAGTGGATTTTCATACCCTTCAGAGATGGAGAGGGAGGAGGACTGTGATCTTCCAAAGTCCCATACATCAGTATCATCACTTCAATCCCAAAACTGGGTTCCAATGCCCAGACCCTCTGTATGTGAAGACCATATGTGGCTTGATGTGTCTCAGACCACGTTCATATTCTATCACTCTACCCAACTCGGTGGTTGTGGAGGGTACAAAGGGCCAAGTTAACTCAGTGCTTGAATGCCTTTTTCTTATAGGTAGCTACTATTTAAGGGCATCTTGTCAGGAAAATCCACCACTTTGCGCCAGCTGAGTCCCTGTATTTATTAGGGAGTGAACATTTTACCAGCATCACTTGGAAGATGCACACGGTGTTCCCAGTTTTAGAAATATAGTTATTTGCTATCTGCCCTTTACCCAGAGCTGATTGAAGAAAGTGTTTTCTTTTTATCGTACAGGCTTTACTGTTCTAGGTGTGAAAAATTGACAGATGCTGATGCTATTGCCATCTGAGTGTGTGAACATGCCTGCAGAGCCTGGAAGTGTTTGCCAGAAAAGGGCAAGCACACAGACACACATACAGACACATTTCCATGTACATGCAGACACACACACATACATGCAATACATGCATGCACACACATGTACATTACATACACATGTGTACACACACGCACATACACACACCCATACACTCATATGGACGTACCCCAGCACATGCAGCTTCACTGGGTTGGTACGAGTCTAGGCCAGGGTATATGTTACAAAAAAAAAAAAAAAAAATTACAGTCTTATGCAAATACTTAAAAGTACAGTTTTCTGGCTTTCCTCTCTATAAACACTCCTACTTTTCAGTGCTGTTTTCTCTTTTGCCTCTGTTAATGACTTTCAGAAGAAGGCAGGCCAAATAAAAAGGAATCTGTTACATATTCATCATAATTGATTATATCCGTTTGGTTTAATTGTCAGGTTTCTCAACAGACTTTATTATTTATTATTATTTGCATTTACAAATTCTAGTCTTGTTGTTGTTAGTTGCCATCGAACTGACTCGTGATGATCTTATGTGTAACAGAACTAAACATTGCCCAGTCCTGTACCACCTTTCTAGTCTTGTAGACATCTAATATTATTCTAGTATTACTTTTAGCCTTGCGTATTAAACCCATGTTTGCTGTATGTCTGCAGTGTGCTGGGCCCTTTATCTATATGTCTTATATTCCTCACAACAAGGTTGGAAAACTGAAGTTCTTTTCCATCAGGGATGTTCAGCGACTTTCCCAGGTCACCCAGCTGGTGAGTAACAGAACTGGTAGTCAGATATACATGTTCCTGACTCCAAAGGCAGCACTGAACTACAGTCTCCCTAAATAGGAACCCTGGTAGGGCAGTGGTTAAGAGCTCAGGTGCTAACCAAAAGGTTGGCAGTTTTAAACCACCAGCCACTCCTTGGAAACCTTATGGGGCAGTTCTACTCTATCCTATAAGGTCACTATGAGTCGGAATAGACTTGACAGCAATGAGTTTTTTTTTTTTTCTCCCTAACTAAGCAAACTGTTGGACTCATGAAGCTGAGAGCTAGAAAAGGCCTAGAGAACAACCAACTCCATCAACAATTAGATAGTGAAGCTAAGAACCCAAAAAGTTAAGTGACCTGCTCAGTGAGGTTCTACACACAGGTATGGAGCAAGTCTGGCTCCCATTCCCGAACCTGTGACAGTAACTGAACCTTGCAGAGGGCAAAGACTAGGGGGCACACAACGTGTCCGAGGTGACACTCCTGCTCTCAGGCAATTACAGCCTGCAAAAAAAAAAAAGAAGAACAAACAGCAGTAAAGTGCTGTCCCCAGTCAGAATGCTTAAGGAGCGGGGAGAAGGAGGAGGAAATTAGGGGAAAGTTTCCTGGTCCATGCCCATTTTCAGCTAAGTCTGAGGAGCAGGAGAAAGCAGGTCACTGACAACTTTGACTCCACCAGGATTCAGGAATCACTGCTGCCTCCTATCAGGGTACAGACTTGTCTGGACTCTCCTTTGCCATCAAGTCACTGTTGAAAGAGCCTTATAGTCCTCTGCTTGTTGTTCTTAGGTGCCTTCGAGTTGGTTCCGACTCATAGCAATACTACACACCACAGAACAAAACACTGCCCAGTCCTGTGCCATCCTCACAATCATTGTCATGCTTAAGCCCATTGTTACAGCCACTGTGTCAATCCATCTCATGTAGGGTCTTCCTCTTCTCTGCTGACCCTCTACTTTACCAAGCATGATGTCCTTCTCCAGAGACTGATTCCTCCTGACAACATGTCCAAAGTATGTAAGACACAGTCTCACCATTCTTGCATGTAAAGAGCACCCAGGTTGTACTTTTTCAAGACAGATTTGTTCATTCTTTTGGAAGTCCATGATATATTCAATATTCTTCACCAACACCACAATTCAAAGGCGTCAATTCTTCTTCAGTCTTCCTTATTCATTTTCCAGCTATCACATGCATATGATGCAATTGAAAATACCGTGGCTTGGGTCAGGCACACCTTAGTCTTCAAGATGACACCTTTGTTTTTCAACACTCTAAAGAGGTCTTTTGCAGCAGATTTGCCCAATACAATGCATCTTTTGATTTCTTGACTGCTGGTACCATGGGTGTTGATTGTGGACACAAGTAAAATGAAATCCTTGACAACTTCAATCTTTTCTCCATGTATCAGGATGCGGCTTATTGGTTCAGTTGTGAGGATTTTTGTTTTCTTTATGTTGAGGTGCAATCCATACTGTAGGCCGTGGTCTTTGATCTTCATTAGTAAGTGCTTCAAGTCATTTTCACTTTCAGCAAGCAAGGTTGTGTCATCTGCATTATGCTTGCTTACTGAAAGTCCTCTACTTACAATAGACTAAACCAATTGCCATCAAGCTGATTTCGACTCATGGCAACCATGTATGTGTCAGATTAGAACTATGGTCTGTAGGGTTTTCAATGTCTATGATCTTTCAGGAGTAGATTGTCAGGCCTTTCTTCCAAGGTACCTCTGGGTGGACTCGAACCTCCAACCTTTTTGTTAGCAGCTGAGTGTGTTGACCTTTAGAACCATCTGGGGACTCTGACAATAGGATAAGAAATTAAATCCTTAAGGCTGCTGTGAAAGTGGACTAAGTATCCAGTTCTATTAATCCATAGAGAAGGGAGTTAGGAAGACTGTGTGCTATACTTTTTAAGTTATCTCTTGAAAAAAGGTGGCTTCGTTTGATCAAATCTAATTCTGGAAGAAACTAAAGTAAGATGTCTACACAAAAAGGATTTTCCTTTGAATTAAGTTGAATTGTTATAAATAGCAAAATACCTGATATGTTGATTTAAAGTACAAATAAATGTCTGGCAAAGACACATCCTGATTCCATAATTGTTTGGATCTTTACCATGTGTTGCCTACACACAGCGGTGACTATGATGGTTAAGGTTGTGTGTCAACTTCACTTGGCCATGATTCTCAGTGTTTTGGTAGTTATGATATAGTTCGGCAGCTGTGTAATGATGTAATCACCTCCATAATGAGATCTTATGGAATGTAATCACCTCCATGATGGGATTTGCAATACCAGCAATCAATTGAAAGGGAGTTTCCTTGGGGGTGTGGCCTGCCCACTGGCTTTTTTGCTCACTCTGGATCCTCTTCTGTCCTAAGTTAAGACACCTGACTACGTGGGGCTGATTGGACCCCATGGTGGTAGGGGCCAACTGGCAGCACTCAACAGACAAAGACTAGGAGGGTGTGATTACTGTAATGGACTTCACAGTCTAAGCTGTAATGAAAATAGCCTGACTATGGACTTAAGGCATTGGGTACTTAGTCTAATGTCCCTAGCAGTGAAATAGATCAGAAGTCTCCTAAATATTTACTTGATCTATACAAGTGAAAGAATCCTAGCTCAAATGAACGACAATCTAATTTGAATCACCAGAATAGAAAGTCATCGTCCCTCAGTCAGTTCCCAGACTTGAGCCAGTTTACAAACTCACACCCTTGAATGAAAGGGAGACTGGGTTCCCTTGACCCCACTAAACTGCCAAAAATTTATGCTGTTAATCTTTCTCCCAGCCTTCCACAAAGGGATCCACGATCTTTTACAAGAGTGACTGTTCATTGTAGAAAAGGAAATAATCAGACTTTTGGGGGATTACTGGATACTGGCTCTGAACTGACACTAATTCCAGAAAATGAAAAATGTCACCATGGCCCACCAGAGTTGGGGCGAATGGAGGTCAAGTTATTAATGGAATCTTAGCTCAAATTTGGCTCACAATGGGTCCAGTGGGTCCCAAACCCATCCTGTAGTGAATGCAAAATTGGAATAAATGTGCTCAATAACTGGCAGAACCCCCACATAGGATCCCTCAAGAGTGGAGTAAGATCTATTATGGTAGGAAAAGCCAAATGGAAGCCATTAGAACTGCCCTTACCAATGGAAAACAGTAAATCAAAAGCATTACTGCATTCCTGAAGGGATTGCAGGGATTAGTGACACCATCAAGGACTTGATGGATGCAGGGGTGGTGATTCCCACCACGTTCCCATTCAACTTGCATATCTGGCTTGTGAGGAAAAAAAAAGATGGATCTTGTAGAATGACAGCAGATTATCAAAAACTTAACCAGATAATGACTCCAATTGCAGCTGCTGTTCTAGATATGATTTCATTGCTTGAGCAAAACAAGACATCTCCTGGTAATTGGTATGTAGCTATTGGTCTGGCTAATACCTTTTTCTCCACACCTGTTTCAAAAGACTATCAGAAGCAGTTTGTCTTCAGCTGGCAAGGCCAGTAATAAAACTTTACTGTCTTATCTCAGGGTATGTCAACTATCCAGCCCTGTCATAATGTAGTTCAGGGGGACCTCGATCTCCTTTTTCCTTCTGCAAGACTTCACACTGGTCTATTACATTGATGACATTATGCTGTTTGGACCTAATAAGGAAGAAGTATCAGTGACTATGGACTTATTGGTAAAATCTTTACGTGTTAGAGGGTGGGAAATTAATTTGACAAAAATTCAGGCACCTTCCACCTCAGTGAAATTTCTAGGGATCCAGTGGTGTCGGACATGTCAAGATATTCCTTTAAAGTGAAAAATAAGTTATTGCACTTGGCTACTCCCACAACTAAAAAGGAGGCATAATGCCTGGTGAGCTTTTTTGGATTTTGGAGGCAACATACCCCTCATTTGGTTGTGCTACTCTGGCTTATTTATCAAGTGACTGGAAAAGCTGTTAGTGTTGAGTGGGTCCCAGACCAAGAGAAGGCTCTGCAACAGGTTCAGGCTGCCATGCAAGCCTCTATGCTACTTGGGCCATATGATGCAGCTGATCCAATGGCACTTGAAGTGCCAGTGGCAGGTAGAGATGCTCTTTGGAGTCTCTGGCAGGGCCCTATTGGTGAATCACAGTGCAAATCCTCAGGATTTTTTAGCAAAGCCCTGCCATTCTCTGCAGATAACTACACTCCTTTTGAGAAACAGGTTTTGGCTTGTTACTGGGTCTTAGTATAGACTGAACACTTAACTACAGGTCACCAAGTCACCGTATGGCCTGAGCTGCCCATTATAAACTGAATGTTGCCAAAAAGACTGATGTGACCAGCAGCACTCCGTCATTAAATGGAAGTGGTATATACAATATTGGGCCCAAGTAGGACCTGAAGGCCCAAGTAAGTTGCATGAGATGTGGCCCAAATTCTCATGGTCTCCACTCCTGTCACATTATCTGCCCTCTCCCTGTCTACACCTAAGCCCTCAAGGGGAGTTCCTTATGATCAGTTGACTGAGGAAGAGGAAACTTGTGCCTGGTTTACAGGTGGTTCTGCACAATATGAAGGCACTGCTAGAAAGTGGGCCTAGGCAGCACTACAGCCCCTTTCTGGGACCTCCCTGAAGGACCATGGTGAAGGGAAATCCTCCCAACGGGCAGAACTTCAGGCACTGCACCTGGTTGTTCACTTTGCTTGAAAGGAAAAATGGCCAGATGTGCAATTATATACTGATTCATGGGTTGTGGTCAATGGTTTGGCTGGATGAACAGAGACTTGGAAGGAACATGATTGAAAAACTTGTGACAAGGGTGTATGAGTATGAGGCATGTGGATAGACCTCTCTGAATGGGCCAAAGAAGTGAAGATATTTGTGTCTCATGTGAATGCTCACCAAAATGTGACCTCAGCAGGGAAGGGTTTCAACAATCAAGTGGACAGGATGATGCATTCTGTGGAAACCAGTAGTTCTCTTCCCCAGCCATTTCTGTCACTGCTCAAAGGGCTCAGAAAGTGGCCATGGTGGCAAAGATGGAGGTTATGCATGGGCTGAGCAACATGGACTTCCGCTCACCAAAGTCACCGTGTCTACAGCCACTGCTGAGTGCCCAATCTGCAAGCAACAGAGACCAATCCTCAGCCCCTGATATGGCACCATTCCTCTAGGTAATCAGCCAGCAACCTAGTGGCAGGTTGATTACATTGGACAGCTTCTATAATGAAAACAGCAGTGTTTTGTTCTTACTGGAATAGACACTTACTCTGGATATGGATACAAATTTGCTTTGCATGCATGCAATGCTTCTGCCAAAACTACCATCTGTGGACTTATAAGAATGTCTTATCCACCATTGTGGTATCCCACAAGGGACTCACTTCACAGCAAATGAAATGTGGCAATGGGTCCATGCTCAAGGAATTGACTGGTCTTACCGTGTCCTCCATCATCCTGAAGCAACTGGATTGACAGAACGATGGAATGGTTGTCTAAAGATCCAATTACCACACCAGCTAGGTGGCAGTACCATGCACGGTTGGGGCAGTATTCTCTAGGAGGCTGTATGTGCTCTAAACCCCTGTCCAATAGATGGCGTTGTTTCTCCCATAGCCAGGATTCATGGGTCCAGGAATCAAGGGATGGAAATTGGAGTGGCACAACCCACTATTACCCCTAGTGGCTCACTCACAAATTTTTGCTTCCTGTCCCCATAACCCTCTGCTCTGCAGGTTGGAAGGTCTTAGTTCCAAAGGGAGGAATCCTCCCTTCAGGAGACACAACGCTGATTCTCCGTTGAACTGGAAGTTAAGAATGCCACCCAGCCACTTTGGTCTCCTCATGCCCCTGAATCAACATGCAAAGAAGGGGTTACCCTACTGGCTGGTGTGATTGATCCTGATTACCAAGAGGATATTGGATTGATATTACACAACGGAAGGAAAGAAGAGGATGCCTGGAATGCAGGAGATCCCTTAAGGCGTCTCTTAGTGCTACCATGCCCTGTGATTAAAAAATGGAAAACTACAACAATCCAATCCTGACATGACTACTAATGGCCTTTGGGAATGAAGGTTTAGGTTACCCCACCAGGCAAATAACCATGACCATCTGACGTACTTGCTGAGGGTAAAGGAAATACAGAATGGGTGTTGGAAGAAGGTAGTTCCAAATACCAGCTACCACCATGTGGCCAGTTATAAAAATGAGGACCATAATTGTTATGAATATTTTCTTCCTTCTATGTGTGCATCAAAATTTTTTTTTCTTCACTTATAAAACGTAAGATATAAACAGGGCTAGTACATTTTTGGCCGTACGTGTGTTAGTTGTATCATGCTAGATGCAAGTATGATTTCATAATTATCTTTATTTAGAGATTGTGTATGGTTTAGGGAGATGTGCACAGGTACCAAGTTGACAAGGAGTGGACTGTGATGATTAAGGTTGTGGGTCCACTTGGCCAGGCTGTGATTCTCAGTGGTTTGGCAGTTATGATATAGTTTGGCATCTATGTAATGATGTAATTACCTCCGTAACAAGATCTGATACAATGTTAATCTGATATAATCTAATCACTACCATGATGAGATCTGCTATGAGCAGCTAATCAGTTGAAAGAGAGAGTCCTTGGGGATGTGGTCTGCATTCAATACATGTGGACTTTCTGGCAAAGCTCCCTGGCTTTATGCTTGCTCTGGAGCCTCATCTGACCTCCAGCTTTTGAGACTTGAGCTAGCAGCTTATCTGCCAGTCTTGGGATATGTCAGCCTCTGCAGCCTGCGAGCCACAGTCCTACTGTCTGACCTGGTGATCTTGATTCGCCAGGCCTTGCAGCTACATGAATCAGGAGAAGCCTCCAGCTTGACCCAAGGATTTGTAACTTTCCAGCCTTTACAACCTCATGAGCCATTTCTTTGATATAAATCACTCTCTCTCTGTATGTATATACACATACACATATGTATTATGTGTGTGTGTATATATATGTACACACACACACACTTCACAGGTTTTGCTTCTCTAGAGAGCCCATCCTAAGACATTGACCATATTCCAGAAAGGAACTATCAGGTTACCATCCTGCTTGAACCCTTCAGAATCCTCCCATTGTCCTCAGAATGATGTTCAAATTCCTTAGAAAGGTTCATTAGGCTGTGGGTGAATTCCCCATTCCTCAAACCCATCCCCTGGCTCTCTTCTCTACTATGTTTGACAGATGCTCTGCACAAAAATACAAAAATATCAGCCAGGAGCGGGGCATTGAGGATGACTTAAAATTATTGCTTTGTCTATTTCAGTGAATAATTTGTACCATACGCTTGATGAGTTTTTTCCTTTTTAAGAAAGGTATCAGGGAGGCGGGGCCAAGATGGCGGACTAGGTAGATGCTACCTCGGATCCCTCTTGCAACAAAGACTCGGAAAAACAAGTGAATCGATCACATACATAACAATCTACAAACCCTGAACAACAAACACAGATTTAGAGACAGAGAACGAACAAATACAGGGAAGCAGCGACTGTTTTCGGAGCCTGGAGCCAGCGTCCCAGTCAGGTAACCTTGGCGCCAGGCTTAGGTCTGGGCCCAGGGGAGCTGAACTCAAAAACTTGTGACGGAGCAAACGAGAGGCCCAGCCCTACCCCCCTGAACTCACCCCGGGAGGGGGCCCAGCCGGTCCACGGGCGGCGTGGCGACGTGGCTGATGGGAGAACTCCCTGGGAGGCAGTGACTGGTTTTGGAGCTGGGAGTGCAGCGTCCCAGCCGGGGAACCTTGGAGCCGGGCTTTTGACTGGACGCCGTCATGGTGCAAGCATGGGGCGCAGCCCTACTCCCCTGAACTAACCCCGGGATGGGGCCCAGCCAGTCTATGGAGGCGGCGCGGCGACGCGACTGGTGGGACGAGAAGTCCCCAGGAGGCAGCGACTGATTTTGGACCCGGGAGTGCAGCATCCCAGCAGGGGAACCTTGACGCTGGGCTTTGGACTGGCAGCGGAGGGTCTGACCGCGGCTTCAGCGGGCCAGACCCCAGGGGGCAATCTCCACACAGCCAGCACACATAGGCGACACGCCCCTCAGGAATCTCAGATAAAATAGTCATTCCAAGCAAGATAAGCAACTCTGGCTATATTCCGAGGTGCTACTCTCCTATCTCTCTGATCCCTCCCCCCCCCCAGGCGGCTTCATTAACACTGGAATTTCCTGAGCCAGAGGGAGAACGGCTCCGGCTCCGCGGCAGCTTTGCTTCCCTCCCCCCTCCCTTTTTTTTTGGTCTTTTCATAACCCATTCTTCCGGACTGAGAGAAGGAACCACAAAAAACCCAAGCACCAAAAATCCATCCCTAATTGGACTAAAAACACAGAACCAGCTACAGCCAAGCATATATGACCCAAATCTCAGACTTTCATCCTTACAGGGAACAAGGTGGCGGTTATAATCCAAAGGCAGTTCTGACAGGGATCTGACTGCATTTTTTTTTTTAGTGGATTTTCTGGAAAAACAAGTTTCCCAGGTCTGATATCTCTGCTTATTCAACAGAGCCATAACTGACCCACAACAGGGAACTGAGGGCTGAAGCTCCCCCCAGACCACCTAGCCTCTTGCCTTAGGGGTCTAAGAAGGGTGACATCTACCAATTAGTAGAGGTACTTGCATTGGGGGCCTAAGGTACAGCTGCAGTGCCCTCCCACCAAGGTGCTATAGGAATAGAGACACACCTACCTCACTGATACTTGGGGGAGGCCCGTCAGCATCCTGCCCCCCCTTGAGGGTGAACCCCAGCTGCTAATAGAATCTGGTGCACACAACTATCACCACTACTTCTTGAGGTGGATAGGTGTTAGGGTGCAGCACACACTTGATGACCCAAAATCAGATTCTACTCAAGAATAGTGAATAGACTCAGGCATATATATCTGGCAACAGCCCAAACCAGCTGGTAATAGGTCATAAGTAAGTCAAGGGCTACAACAAACAAGACAGCACAATCTAGTAGCCCATCCACGTATATTGAAAGAAAACAAAACAAGATAAGACTCAGTGAGCAATTATAGAATAAACCACTACTATTTTGTTTTTATATCTTAGTGATGGCTCGGAGACAGCAGTCGATATCAAACCACATAAAAGAGCAGACCGTGACAGCTTCTACAACCCCCCAAACAAAAGAATCAAAATCTTTCCCAAATGAAGATACAATCCTGGAATTATCAGATACAGAGTATAAAAACTAATTTACAGAATGCTTCAAGACATCAGAAATGAAATAAAGCAAACTGCAGAAAAAGCCAAGGAATACACTGATAAAACAGTTGAAGAACTCAAAAAGATTATTCAAGAACATAGTGGAAAAATTAATAGTTGCAAGAATCCATAGAGAGACAGCATGTAGAATCCAAAAGATTAACAGTAAAATTACAGAATTAGACAACGCAATAGGAAGTCAGAGGAGCAGACTAAAGCAATTAGAATGCAGACTGGGACATCTGGAGGACCAGGGAATTAACACCAACATAGCTGAAAAAAAATCAGATAAAAGAATTAAAAAAAATGAAGAAACCCTAAGAATCATGTGGGACTCTATCAAGAAGGATAACTTGCGTGTGATTGGAGTCCCAGAACAGGGAGGGAGGACAGAAAACACAGAGAAAATAGTTGAAGATCTGCTGACAGAAAACTTCCCTGACATCATGAAAGACGAAAGGATATCTATCCAAGATGCTCATCGAACCCCATTTAAGATTGATCCAAAAAGAAAAACACCAAGACATATTATCATCAAACTTGCCAAAACCAAAGATAAAGAGAAAATTTTAAAAGCAGCCAGGGATAAAAGAAAGGTCTCTCTCCTTCAAGGGAGAATCAATAAGAATAAGTTCAGACTACTCAGCAGAAACCATGCAGGCAAGAAGGGAATGGGACGACATATACAGAGCACTGAAGGAGAAAAACTGGCAGCCAAGGATCATATATCCAGAAAAACTCTCTCTGAAATATGAAGGTGAAATTAAGATACTTACAGATAAACACAAGCTTAGAGAATTTGCAAAAACCAAACCAAAGCTACAGGAAATACTAAAGGAAATTGTTTCGTCAGAAAACCAATAATATCAGATACCAGCACAACACAAGGTCACAGAACAGAACATCCTGATATCAACTCAAGTAGGGAAATCACAAAAACAAATTAAGACTAATTAAAAAAAAAATGCTCATAACAGGGAATCATTGAAGTCAATATGTAAAAGATCACAATAATCAAAAAGAGGAACTAAATACAGGAGGCATAGAACTGCCATATGGAGAGGGATACAAGGCGATATAGAACAATACAAGTTAGGTTTTTACTTAGAAAAATAGGGGTAAATATTAAGGTAACCACAAGAGGTATAACAACTCCATAACTCAAGATAAAAGCCAAGAAAAATGTAACGACTCAGCAAACATAAAGTCAAACACTACGAAAATGAGGATCTCACAATTTACTAAGAAAAACGTCTCAGAACAAAAAAGTAAGTGGAAAAATGAAATTGTCAACAACACACATAAAAAGGCATCAAAATGACAACACTAAACACTTATCTATAATTACGCTGAATGTAAATGGACTAAATACACCAATAAAGAGACAGAGAGTCTCAGACTGGATAAAGAAACACGATCCGTCTATATGCTGCCTACAAGAGACACACCTTAGACTTAGAGACACAAACAAACTAAAACTCAAAGGATGGATAAAAATATATCAAGCAAACAATAAGCAAAAAAGAAGAGGAGTAGCAATATTAATTTCTGACAAAATAGACTTTAGACTTAAATCCACCACAAAGGATAAAGAAGGACACTACATAATGATAAACGGGACAATTGATCAGGAAGACATAGCCATATTAAATATTTACGCACCCAACGACAGGGCTGCAAGATACATAAATCAAATTTTAACAGAACTGAAAAGTGAGATAGACACCTCCACAATTATAGTAGGAGACTTCAACACACCACTTTCGGAGAAGGACAGTACTTCCAGTACGAAGCTCAATAGAGACAAGGAAGACCTAATTGCTACAATCAACCAACTTGACCTCATTGACTTATACAGAACTCTCCACCCAACTGCTGCAAAGTATACTTTTTTTTCTAGTGCACATGGAACATTCTCTAGAATAGACCACATATTAGGTCATAAAACAAACCTTTGCAGAATCCAAAACATCGAAATATTACAAAGCATCTTCTCAGACCACAAGGCAATAAAACTAGAAATCAATAACAGAAAAACTAGGGAAAAGAAATCAAATACTTGGAAAATGAACAATACCCTCCTGAAAAAAGACTGGGTTATAGAAGACATCAAGGAGGGAATAAGGAAATTCATAGAATGCAACGAGAATGAAAATACTTCCTATCAAAACCTCTGGGACACAGCAAAAGCAGTGCTCAGAGGCCAATTTATATCGATAAATGCACACATACAAAAAGAAGAAAGAGCCAAAAGCAGAGAACTGTCCCTACAACTTGAACAAATAGAAAGTGAGCAACAAAAGAATCCATCAGGCACCAGAAGAAAACAAATAATAAAAATTAGAGCTGAACTAAATGAATTAGAGAACAGAAAAACAATTGAAAGAATTAACAAAGCCAAAAGCTGGTTCTTTGAAAAAATTAACAAAATTGATAAACCATTGCCTAGACTGACTAAAGAAAAACAGGAAAGGAAACAAATAAGAAACAAGAAGGACCACATCACAACAGAACCAACTGAAATTAAAAGAATCATATCAGATTATTACGAAAAATTGTACTCTAACAAATTTGCAAACCTAGAAGAAATGGATGAATTCCTGGAAAAACACTACCTACCTAAACTAACACATTCAGAAGTAGAACAACTAAATAGACCCATAACAAAAAAAGAGATTGAAACAGTAATCAAAAAACTCCCAACAAAAAAAAAAAGCCCTGGCCCGGATGGCTTCACTGCAGAGTTCTACCAAACTTTCAGAGAAGAGTTAACACCACTACTACTAAAGGTATTTCAAAGCATAGAAAATGACAGAATACTACCCAACTCATTCTATGAAGCCACCATCTCCCTGATACCAAAACCAGGTAAAGACATTACAAAAGAAGAAAATTACAGACCTATATCCCTCATGAACATAGATGCAAAAATCCTCAACAAAATTCTAGCCAATAGTATTCAACAACATATCAAAAAAATAATTCACCACGACCAAGTGGGATTTATACCAGGTATGCAAGGCTGGTTTAATATTAGAAAAACCATTAATGTAATCCACCACATAAATAAAACAAAAGACAAAAACCACATGATCTTATCAATTGATGCAGAAAAGGCATTTGACAAAGTCCAGCACCCATTTATGATAAAAACTCTCACCAAAATAGGAATTGAAGGAAAATTCCTCAACATAATAAAGGGCATCTATGCAAAGCCAAAAGCCAACAGCCAACATCACTCTAAATGGAGAGAGCCTGAAAGCGTTTCCCTTGAGAACGGGAACCAGGCAAGGATGCCCTATATCACCGCTCTTATTCAACATTGTGCTAGAGGTCCTAGCCAGAGCAATTAGGCTACACAAAGAAATAAAGGGCATCCGGATTGGCAAGTAGGAAGTAAAATTATCTCTATTTGCAGATGACATGATCTTATACACAGAAAACCCTAAGGAATCCTCCAGAAAACTACTGAAACTAATAGAAGAGTTTGGCAGAGTCTCAGGTTATAAGATAAACATACACAAATCACTTGGATTCCTCTACATCAACAAAAAGAACATCGAAGAGGAAATAACCAAATCAATACCATTCACAGTAGCCCCCAAGAAGATAAAATACTTAGGAATAAATCTTACCAAGGATGTAAAAGACCTATACAAAGAAAACTACAAAGCTCTACTACAAGAAATTAAAAAGGACATACTTAAGTGGAAAAACATACCTTGCTCATGGATAGGAAGACTTAACATAGTAAAAATGTCTATTCTACCAAAAGCCATCTATACATTTAACGCACTTCCGATCCAAATTCCAATGTCATATTTTAAGGGGATAGAGAAACAAATCACCAATTTCATATGGAAGGGAAAGAAGCCTCGGATAAGCAAAGCATTACTGAAAAAGAAGAAGAAAGTGGGAGGCCTCACTCTACCTGATTTCAGAACGTATTATACAGCCACAGTAGTCAAAATAGCCTGGTACTGGTACAACAACAGGCACATAGACCAATGGAACAGAATTGAGAACCCAGATATAAATCCATCCACATATGAGCAGCTGATATTTGACAAAGGACCAGTGTCAGTTAATTGGGAAAAAGATAGTCTTTTTAACAAATGGTGCTGGCATAACTGGATATCCATTTGCAAAAAAATGAAACAGGACCCATACCTCGCACCATGCACAAAAACTAACTCCAAGTGGATCAAAGACCTAAACATAAAGACTAAAACGATAAAGATCATGGAAGAAAAAATAGGGACAACGTTAGGAGCCCTAATACAAGGCATAAACAGAATACAAAACATTACCAAAAATGACGAAGAGAAACCAGATAACTGGGAGCTCCTAAAAATCAAACACCTATGCTCATCTAAAGGCCTCACCAAAAGAGTAAAAAGACCACCTACAGACTGGGAAAGAATTTTCAGCTGTGACATCTCCGACCAGCGCCTGATCTCTAAAATCTATATGATTCTGTCAAAACTCAACCACAAAAAGACAAACAACCCAATCAAGAAGTGGGCAAAGGATATGAACACACACTTCACTAAAGAAGATATTCAGGCAGCTAACAGATACATGAGAAAATGCTCTCCATCATTAGCCATTAGAGAAATGCAAATTAAAACCACGATGAGATTCCATCTCACGCTAACAAGGCTGGCATTAATCCAAAAAACACAAAATAATAAATGTTGGAGAGGCTGAGGAGAGATTGGAACTCTTATACACTGCTGGTGGGAATGTAAAATGGTACAACCACTTTGGAAATCTATCTGGCGTTATCTTAAACAGTTAGAAATAGAACTACCATACAACCCAGAAATCCTACTCCTCGGAATATACCCTAGAGAAACAAGAGCCTTCACACAAACAGATACATGCACACCCATGTTTATTGCAGCTCTGTTTACAATAGCAAAAAGCTGGAAGCAACCAAGGTGTCCGTCAACGGATGAATGGGTAAATAAATTGTGGTATATTCACACAATGGAATACTACGCATCCATAAAGAACAGTGACGAATCTGTGAAACATTTCATAACGTGGAGGAACCTGGAAGGCATTATGCTGAGCGAAATTAGTCAGAGGCAAAAGGACAAATATTGTATAAGACCACTATTATAAGATCTTGAGAAATAGTATAAACTGAGAAGAACACATACTTTTGTGGTTACGAGGGGGGGAGGGAGGGAGGGAGGGAGAGGGTTTTTTACTGATTAGTTAGTAGATAAGAACTGCTTTAGGTGAAGGGAAGGACAACACTCAATACATGGAAGGTCAGCTCAATTGGACTGGACCAAAAGCAAAGAAGTTTCCGGGATAAAATGAATACTTCAAAGGTCAGCGGAGCAAGGGCGGGGGTTTGGGGACCATGGTTTAAGGGGACTTCTAAGTCAATTGGCAAAATAATTCTATTACGAAAACCTTCTGCATCCCACCTTGAAATGTGGCGTCTGGGGTCTTAAATGCTAACAAGCGGCCATCTAAGATGCATCAATTGGTCTCAACCCACCTGGAGCAAAGGAGAATGAAGAACACCAAGGTCACACAACAACTAAGAACCCAAGAGACAGAAAGGGCCACATGAACCAGAGACCTACATCATCCTGAGACCAGAAGAACTAGTTGGTGCCCGGCCACAACCAATGACTGCCCTGACAGGGAGCACAACAGAGAACCCCTGAGGGAGCAGGAGATCAGTGGGATGCAGACCCCAAATTCTCATAAAAAGACCAGACTTAATGGTCTGACTGAGACTAGAGGAATCCCAGCGGTCATGGTCCCCAAACCTTCTGTTGGCACAGGACAGGAACCATCCCAGAAGACAACTCATCAGACATGAAAGGGACTGGACAGTGGGTAGGAGAGAGATGCTGATGAAGAGTGAGCTAATTATATCAGGTGGACACTTGAGACTGTGTTGGCATCTCCTGTCTGGAGAGGGGATGGGAGGGTAGAGAGAGTTGGAAGCTGGCAAAATTGTCACAAAAGGAGAGACTGGAAGGGCCAACTCATTAGGGGGAGAGCAAGTGGGAGTATGGAGTAAGATGTATATAAACTTATATGTGACAGTCTGACTTGATTTGTAAACGTTCACTTGAAGCTCAATAAAAGTTAATAAAAAAAAGAAAGGTATCTATAACTTTAGAGCAATCCTTCATAATGTTGACAAGAATACAAATATGAATGGTTTTTAAATATACATTTTTATCAACAATTATGAATTCTGAATTGTTTTGTTCAATACTGGATGTTAGAAACTATAATCCACCCAACAAGCCTGTTTCATACTGGACACCAAGCAAGTATATATACCTGGGCCAGAGATTGGTTAGATGCTCCCCAACCCCATTTCCTATTATATTTGGGCTCCTAAAAGACTACATTTCCAAGTCTCCCTTGCAATTAAGTTGTGTCCATGTGACAGCCTCACCAGTGGAATATAGGAGAAGGACCCCTTAGGACAGGCTCCTTGCAGACCCCTCAGGACAGGCTACTCTTGGCCCTGTCATCTGTTGCTACTAGATCTGCTGCTGAGTCCCTTCTGGGGCCTTTTGCTCTCTTCAGTGTTACAGTCCTTGACCTACGTTACAGCTCATTTAGGAGGTTCTTTGCCTCTTATCTCTCTCTGCTTCTTTCTTCTGCTGCTTCCTGCTGCTTATCCTCCTGCTTTTTATCTGTTTGAAAATCTTCAGGATTGGCTGCTTATATATACAACTCCTTGTCAATTTCAAGACATGGCCCCTGTCTTAGGCTGGGTTCTCCAGAGAAGCAAAATCAGTGAAACATATCTATCTATCTATCTGTCTGTCTGTCTGTCTGTCTGTCTATATTTCACACAGTGGTAGAGACTGGAAAGTACTAAGTTTCCTAAGCAACCCTGAACAGTGACACCCGCCATTTCCATAACACTAGGATCTCTCTTGTTTGGTGACTTCACCTATGCTATTCCTTAGCTTTGAACATTTTTGACCTCCCATACGTGCTGAGCCAACCTGTATTAGACATTCACCTCATAGTTCAAAGATTATGTTCTCCATCTCTGTAGGTTCCCCTGATGCCTCCAGGCAGCTCTCCCCTCTCACCTATAACCCTTTCCATCATAGCACTTACCCCAGATATTGTCGTTGTGAGTATGGCTGTTGAAGCTTCAGGACTTGAAGTTTCAGGAGGGTAGCCTCTCTTCTTAGTTTCTAAGAAAATCTAAACTCGCTGAGGTGTGCTATGAAGAAAGAACGGAGAGTGGTGTCTTCAAGAGATTCCCTAGTACATGGAAGAGAGTGGAGGCCTCTGGTTTCTCTAAATACTTGGCCTGTGATTCCTTCCCTGGCGGCTGTGGTACCTGAGGAGGGCTAAAGCCGAGAACCTAGACTCTTGGGGTGGAGAGAATATGTAGCAATAACGATAGATATTTTTTTCCTTGTTAGCCAAGCATCTGAAAAATTCAAAGTCAGATTGTATTTACTTTGAAGGCAATAGTGTGAATTTCTTACATAACAGAATCTGTGGTTGCATTTTGCCTTTAAATACTAAAGTTCAAAACCAAGCCAGGTGAACTGCTCTGAAAACCCAAACCCATTGCCATGGAGTCCATTCTGACCTTGTAGGACACTATGGAATTTACCAAGAAGCAGCTGGTAAATTTGAACTGCCGACCTATTGGTTAGCAGCTGAGCTCTTAAATACTCTGTCACCAGGGCTCTGAATGTCTCTGAAAGTGAGAATTGTTCTTTAACCGCCTGATCCTTTCTTGCTTTGCTTGCTTTGCTAGAGGCCTCTGAGATGAGTAACAATTTCTCAATGGCTTAACAACACTCCTCAGCTCCTTTTGCTCTTATTTTTTTAAACAAAACATCTTTATAATGTAAAATGCCCTTCCCTACGTCCTGTATAATATCCTGTTCTCAGGAGCATGCATCTCAATGTGTTACTTGGAAGTTTACTTCCAGCCTGCCTGCTAGTTAAAGATACGTGACTCTTCACCTCCTTGCAGCTCGCTGTAGTTATGGGCTCCAGGGATTTTGATATGTGAACACTGCTTTTGGATGAAGAAGACACACAGAGCTGTAGCTTCTTAACAAAAGCCACCTGTCTTGGGAAGCATTCACGGCATCTGGTACTTTTACCACCTAGTTAGTGATACGTAGATACACGTGTCATTAACACTTGAGAAAATAATGATAGCCCTGACTGTTTATGGAATATGAGGGCTTACGGTGAAGAAGACTGAATTAGCTAGAAATTGGAAACAATTCTGTATTACAGAAAACCTGGCTTTTTTATATGTGGGACAGTTCACCCTTTTAAGCTCAACTGAGGTGTCAGGAGAAGAATAAAATGAGACTGTGAGCAACTTGAGCTTTGACCTTTACTGTGTGTGCTGGATTCTCTCTGATTCCCTCTCCAGATGTTTTTCCAACCTTCTCTGCCTGTTCTGTGCTCCAGGAAGCTGAACTCTAAAGACTACAGCATCTAGCCTCCCTTGCTCTCAGGTCTTATTTGCATTTGCACAATAGGAAACATTTGCACAGTAGGAGATTTAAAAAAACAAAACCAAAACCAAACCCAGTGCTGTGGAATCGATTCCAACTCATTCCAACTCATAGCGACCCTATAGGACAGGGTAGAACTGCCCCACAGAGTTTCCAAGGAGCGCCTGGTGGATTCGAACTGCTGACCCTTTGGTTAGCAGCTGTAGCACTTAACCACTATGCAAGCAGGGTTTCCCCAGTAGGAGATACTAGCAGGAAATTGGAAGGAGAGAGAGATTGGGGAGTTTATTTCTTCCTGGGTCACATGTTGGCAGTGGGCATGTTCCTCTACCAAAGGCCACAGGTCTTGTGACCTTCATCTTCCTCTGCCTAGAACCACAGCTCTTTATGGATTCTGACAACCACTCCCTGCCCTTGACCCTCAACCCTAAGAAGAGTAAAAGAGCTCCCAGTTGTTGATGGGCCCAGAAGCATCATCATCTCTTGTTGGTTTCCATTAGCCCTACCTACAGTTCTATAAATAAATCTCTTCATTAAGCCCTCCTCAATCACTCCCCATTTTAGTGTGTGATGGATCCTGCCAATACCCTGATGATAAAATATAGTACTTAGACCCTACGGGCCTGTGCCTAACAAAAGGTGGCTGGCAGAGAGGGTGCCCTGGTAGTCATAATGGAATCTTCCTTTGAAAATCCTGGTTTTATATTATATTACATTATGTTATGTTATTTGTATTAGCTCATCGGAATCGACTCGACGACACTGGGTTTTTTTTTTTTTTTTTTTTGGTCATCCCAATCTGATAATATTTGCTTGCTTTTGTTATCAGAGGGGGTGGACATGCTCTCTACATTCATTTTTAGGCAAAAAAAGGATGAATGTTTCTTTGAAAATTAACTAGATTTTGATCAGCTTCAAGACCATTATGGCACAATCTTTACCCAAATTTGGCCAATCTGCCTTTTCATGTATCCTTGGTGTCAAATAAAAAACAAATCCAGACTTTGATAGGGAGAAGCAAAGGGGGAACAGAAAAGGGGCTATTATAGTAGTGGGGAAGGGGGCTACTACAGTAGCAGAACACTACGAACATAAGATCTGCAAGTGTCTCAAAGAGTTAGGGAAAAATCATTTCCTTTTACAGAGACTGATAGAAAAAATGCAGGCATGTGGTGAAGTGGGATAAGCAGGTGACATAGTTGAATAGTAAATGAAGAATGTATTACCCTGAGGTCAGCCTACTCTCAGGCAGGGGCCCTTAAAGAGGGGTAGTATGTTGGCTCAGGCTGAGGGTATGTCAAAGTTTAGGGACTTGAGGAAAGGAGAGAAGCTCAACCAAAGTCTGGCTGACAAGCACTTTGCTTCTGATTAGTTAGTGAGGACAAGCAATTTGATTATTCATTTAGTAGGCAAGGAATGGGAATTCGAAGGGTCTGTGTCTGGTCTTGTCGTAGGTGAACAAGGAGACATCAGTGAGTCTTATCTAAGTCATATTAGAAGGGTGGTTATTTGCAGCAAGTGGTTTGCCTGAACGCAGAGTGGGGGATTTCTTTAACCATCGTTATTTTCCCAGATCAAGGGGCTCAGGAAAAATTCGGCACTCACAGTGGCTTTTCATTTATAGTTCCCCTCAAGCGAAATGTTTTTTCTACCCATTTCCATCTCTTAACTCTCTACCCTTCATGGGTCTATCAACACCTTTTCTATTCATTCCTCTATCTAGCAAGTTTTAAGTGTCTGCTAGATATTAGACCTCTCAGTAAAAGAGATATACAAGAGCCTTTCCTAAACATTAAATCTCTTCCCTTCTCTGTCCTAGAATACCGTTCTTGTTCTGCTGTTATCACGTTCTACTTAGCATTGTGAGAGTTGCACTTGCACCAGTCTTTGCTGCTAGAACGTAAGCTTTCTGAGGACAGAAAATACATTTTGAACTTTGTCATCTCCTCCTTAAGAACCATGTACATATTATCGAAAGAAAAAAAAATCGATCAACAAGTCCATTAGAGTTAACAGGGTTTATTGAACGAGGAAGCTGTTCTAGAACAGGGATCACCCAAGCTGAAAGGGGCAAATGACTTGAGTTTACATAGGTACAACTTGGCCTTATAAAGCCTGGATTAGGAAGTATCTTACCCTTTTTTGCAAAGTTGGTAGTTGAATGTTAAGCTGGTTCATTTCGATTGGATGAGCATTGCTAACTCAGGCTGATAAACTCCCACCCGTTGTCGTCCAGTCGTTTTCGACTCATAGCGACCGACCGTATAGGACAGAGTAGAAATGTATTGCTAATTCATATTGACAAGTATTGACTTGGTTAACTAGTACTGTTATAACAGAAGTACCACAAGCGGATGGCTTTAACAAACAGAAATTTATTTTCTCACAGCCGGGGGCTAGAAGCCCAAATTTACTGCTCTGGCTCCAGGGGAAGGCTCTGTGGGTTTTGAGGGAAGGTCCTTGTCAGCAGTCTTCCCCCATCAAGGAGCTTCTCAGCCCAGAGGTCCCAGGTCCAAAGGATACCCTCCCTCCCTCGTGGCTCTGTTTTCTTGGTGGTCTGAGGTCCCCTGTCTCTCTGCCTGCTTCTCTATTTTATATCTCAAAAGAGATTGACTCAAGACACAACCTAATCTTGTAGATTCAGTCCTGCCTCATTAACATAACTGCCTCTAATTCTGCCTGATTAACATCATAGAGGTAGGATTTACAATACATAGGAAAATCACATCAGACTACAAAATGGTAGACAATCACACAATACCGGGAATCATGGCCTAGCCAAGTTGACACACAGTTTTGGGAGACACAATTCAATCTATGACAGTATTGCTAACTCATGGTGACTTATGCTGATAAGAAAAACATGTTTAAGTTTAAATTTTGGGTAAAGCTGATGTTTTTTGTAAATGCTCTTACGATTGAGTTTTGTTTGACTCTTTGCCCACAAAAACCATTTTAATTCTTGCCTCTATAAAAATTTGAAACAATATCAAGTACGTAGAATGCACTTCATTAATGCCTGGGGAATCAAAATGAATCACCCAGAAAGCCTCTATCTGAAGGCTTTCTATTCCTGGCAGGCAAGTGCCGGAGCAGCACATCTGGTGTGAAAGAATGCTTTGACAGGGTAAACAGAAGGCTGAGACCTTTGCCAGATGTTTCATGGTTAAGAACCCTTGGGTTCTGGTCCACATACCCACCTTAAGCTTGAGACAGTGATACTATAAAACCCACCAAAAGCATTTCAGAAGACTCTGGAACAGAGAAGTTGCCCAATCAGAGCTGTCCCAGTCTCAAAACAAATTCAGCTCCCCCACCTGCTCAGTTCTGCTCCCACCCAACACCTTAAATAACTAACCCAGACAGCTTTAGACACTCTGCAAATTTACATAACTAGCCCAAACACCCTGCCCACACTGCGCTGACTCATAGGCCCAAAATACATCTGACCAGTGTGACAGAAATAATGATTTCTACCGGCTTCTAACTATCAATCTCAATCTGCTCTGTTATCTTTAGTGCAAGAGAGAAAACAAAGTTTGCCTGCCAATCCCCAACCTGGAGTGCCTGAAGGAAGAAAACTATGTGACTGTTTTAAAGGTACATGTATTTACTTTAAAATGTCATTCGCAACCTCCACCCCCTGCTTCACACTCTACCATCACCTCCATAGCCATAGAATTGTTTTAACCTAACTGCATCTTGGAGTTGTGCTGCCACCCTGTATTAAAAGAAATGAAGTTAAGCATTACTCTAAGAACACAATGAAGAATCATAGCCTCGTTACTGAGACTTTTACGAGAAATTCCTTTCTGCTTTGCTCTCAGGAATAGCTTGCTCATCGACAAAGTGATTGATTTGATTTAAGTTGTGTTAGAAATATTGCAGAAGGTATAATTGATCCATTTCCCTTTCTCTACTGGATTTGAGAAATGTTACAGCCAACATTCGTACTCTGCATAGGTCTCTGAGATACAGTTTTGTTTAAACCTCACTTCTGGTTCCATCTCACATTCATGCCCCTCTCGCTCTTTCTTTGCCTCCTGCGGTTATCTTGTCTTGGTCTATTTTCTGTATTTTTGCAGGCCGCCTAAATGCTTTATGGAAAAGGGAAGGAAATACCAAAAATTTAATAATCACTCTGCTTGAATCCTCATCTGACTCCCTCCAGGCAGATAAGTCAAATTGTTCACAGTTAAAAGTAATTACCCTCCAAGTGAGGGCCAGGTCACAGGAGCACACAGTTTGTATTTGCGTACTCATATGCAGCAGCCAGACGGAGAAGGGGAGAAACAATTTGTAAATGGTCTTTACACTGCCTCAATGCCCACCTCCACCCACCCTCCGAAGTGATCTTTCCTCTGTTTGCTGGATGACGAGAGAGAGAAATCAATGTTCGTGACCTAATCTTTATAGGAATTAAGGGTGAAACACAAACGCACATATCGATTCGTATATTAAGGGATACCTGTGCGGGCTTCTGAGAGACTAACACTGATTCATGCTTTTACATTAATCCATAATTGAAAAATTGAAGTCACTGACTCTGTCTGGACTTTACCATTTTATGCTTTAGTTGTGCTGTGCTCCCTTCTTTATAATTTAAGAGAATAGTCTGGAAAATTTAGGATCATAGAATACTGGAGCTATAAATGACATTTGGAGTCACCTGTTACAAGTGTATACATGCGTATATTATGTATCTATTTTTTTTAGTTTGATTACAAAATTACTTTAAGTTTGATATAAGAATATCAAATTACCCTGAAGTAAAAAAAAAAATTTTTTTTTATAAGAAGTAGAATACAAGTCCTCTCACCCCCACTCAGACCTTCTAGCATAAACACCTTTAATAGGCACTTTTGTCCATTCATTCAACAAATATTTATTGAGCACAAATTATGTGATAGGCTCTGTGGATTAAGACAGGGAGACAGAAAAATTAATAAATAGGTATATAAAATAACAGGTCATGATAAGCGCTACGAAGAAAGATAAATCACACTGAGTGGATAGAGTGACAAGAGAGATTGTTTTAGACAGAATGTAACTACATGGCAGAGGGAACAGCAAGTGCAAAGTCCCTCAAGCAGGAGTGTGCTGGGTGGCATTGTGAAAAGACCAGCTTGGCTAAGATGCTTGAAGACAGAAGGAGAGAATACAGGATGAGATTAGAATACAGCAGGCAGATTTTATAGGGCCTTGAGGCATTGTAAGGAGATTCATTTCTTCTCTAAATTCAAGAAGAAGCAATTGGATATTTTTAAATAGGAGAGTGGCAGCTTTAATATCCCGAAAGCTTTTATGTGGACAGAAATAGTCTAGGGGAATGTCTGAAGATTCATTTTCAAAGAGGCACCAACCACAGGGCAGAATCACTGTCTATAGACCCAAATGACTGTTTCTGTAGTGTTTGTGTTTATAGCTGATTCCTGTTGCCTTAAATGCTACAGGAGCACCAATAGCAGTAAAAAATTAGTAAGCTGTCTTAGCAGACTCAAGGAGGCCTACCTCAAATGCCACGTCAATATCTGAGTTCATAGGCAGAGCATCCAAATGAGAAAAAAGGGACAATGGGAAGCTGACACGGGGTCAGACCCACTCACCACCTGTCCACATACTTGGAGAGACTTATGCCTATTCCTTATGTAATAAGAAACATATATATACGTATAAATCCTTTTTTTTTTTTAAGTCCCTGGTGGTGCAGTTAACATACATAGCTGCTAACTGAAAGGTTGGAGGTTTGAATCCACCTAGAGGCACCTTAGAAAAAAGGTCTGGTGATCTATTTCCAAAAAATCAGCCATTGAAAACACTATAGAAGACTACCTACAAACTGGGGAAAAAAAATCTGGCTCTGACAAATCTGATCAGCAACTAATCTCTAAAATCTATGAGATACTGCAAAACCTCAACAGCAAAAAATCAAATAACACAATTAAAAAATGGGCAAAGGATATGAACAGGCACTTTGCCAAAGAAGGCATTCAGGCAGCTAACATGAGGAAATGCTCATGATCATTAGCCATTAGAGAAATGCAGATCCAAACTACAATGAGGTATCAGCTCACCGCAACAAGGCTAGCATTAATCCAAAAAACACAAAATAATAAATGTTGGAGAGGTTGTGGAGAGACTGGAACACTTCTACACTGCTGGTAGGAATGTAAAATGGTACAACCACTTTGGAAATTGATTAGGCACTTTCTGAAAAAGCTAGACATAGAGCTACCATATGACCTGGCAATCTTACTCCTTGGAATAAATCTTAGAGAAATAAGAGCCCTCATATGAATAGATATATGCACACCTATGTTCATTGCAGCACTGTTTACGATAGCAAAAAGGTGGAAACAACCAAGGTGCCCATCAATGGATGAATGGATAATAAAATTATGGTATATTCACAAATAGAATACTATGCAATGATAAAGAACAACGGTGAATCTGTGAAATATCTCATAAAATGGATGAATCTGGAAGGCATTATGCTGAGTGAAATTAGTCAGTCACAAAAGGACAAATATTGAATGAGACCACTATTATAAGAACTCAAGAAAAGGTTTAAACACAGAAGAAAATGGTCACAAGGGTAGGGAGTGAGGGAGAAGGGTATTCAGTAATTAGATAGTAGACAAGAATTATTTTAGTTGAAGGGAAGGATAACACACAATACAAGAGAGAAGTCAGCACAACTGGACTAAACCAAAAGCTAAGAAGTTTCCTGAATACAACTAAATACTTCAAGGCACAGAGTAGCAGGGGCTGGGGTCTGGGGCCCATGGTTTCAGGGGACATCTAGGTCAATTGGCATAACAAAGTGTATTAAGAAAACGTTCTACATCCCACTTTGGTGAGTGGCATCTGGGGTCTTAAAAGCTAACAAGCAGCCATCTAAGATGCATCACTTGGTCTCAACCCACCTGGAGCAAAGAAGAATGAACACCAAAGACACAATGAAAATAAGAGTCCAAGAGGCAAAAAGGGGCACATAAACCAGAGACTTCATTAGCCTGAGACCAGAAGACCTAGATGCCGTGGGGCTATCACCAATGACTGCCCTGACAGGGAACACAACAGAGAATCCTTGATGGAGCATGAGAAAAGGGGGCTGCAGAGCTCAAATCCTAGTAAAAAGACCAAAGTTATTCTGACTGAGACTGGAGGGACCCTAAAGGACTCCCTGTTAGCCCAAAACTAAAATCATTCACAAAGCCAACTCTTCAGACAAAGATTAGACTGGACTATAAGACATAAAATGATACTGGTGAGGAGTGTGCTTCTTAGCTCAAATGGACATATGAGACTATGTGGGCAGCTCCTGTCTGGAGGCGAGATGAGAAGGCAGAGGGTGACAGGAGCTGGTTGAATGGACATGGGAAACACAAGGTGGAAAGGAGGAGTGTGCTGTCACATTGTAGGGAGAGCAGCTAGGGTCACATATCAATGTGTGTATAAGTCTTTGTTTGAGAAACTGACTTGAATTATAAACTTTCACTTAAAGCATAATAAAACAAAAAGAAAAAAAAAACTCTATGGAGCACAATTCTACTTTGACAATCATGGCATCTCCATAGGTTGAAATGGACTTGAAGGCAACTGGTAATATCATTTTTTAAGAACATTTTTAGTTTGAAATAGTTTAAGATCCAAAATAGCACAAAGAATTTCTATGTCCTCTTCACTCAGTTTTCCCTAACAATATCTTACACAACCATGTTGTTGTGTGCCAGCAAGTTGACTCTGACTCCTCGCAATCCTATAAGCGCAGTACATGTCAAAACCAGGACACTGACACAGGTATAATACTATTAACTCAAACAAAACTTATTTAGATTTTACTAGTTTTAAAAATCCTCACAACTGGACCAATAAGCAATATCACGATAATCGGACAAAAGATTGAAGTTGTCAAGGATTCCATTGTACTTAGATACACAATCAATACCCACAGAAGCAGCAGTCAGGAAATCAAACGATGCATTTAGTTGGGCAAATCTGCTGCAAAAGACCTCTTTAAAGTGTTGAAAAGCAAAGACGTCATCTTGAAGACTAAGGTGTGCCCAGACAATGAATAAGGAAGACAGAAGAACTCACACCTTTAAATTGTGGCGTTGGAGAAGAACATTGAATACACCATGAACCGCCAAAAGAAGGAAAAAATCTGTCTTGAAAGAAGTACAACCACAATGCTCCTTAGAAGCAAGGATGGCGAGACTATGTCCCACATACTTGGACATGTTATCAGGAGGGATAAATCCCTGGAGAAGGACATCACGCTTGTTAAAGTGGAGGGTCAGCGAAACAGAGGAAAACCCTCAACAAGATGCGTTGACACAGTGGCTACAACAACGGGCTCGAGCAAAACGATGATTGTGAGGATGGTGCAGGACTGGACCATCTGTTGTACATAGGGTCGCTATGAGTTGGAACCAACTCGACGGGACCTAACAACAACAACAACAGTTTTTACAGTTTTTAATGGGGAGTGTATAGTTTATGGAATTTTATCCCATTTGTAGATTCAAGTAACTATCACCACAATCAGGATATAGAATTGTTCCATCACCACAAAGAAACTCCCTGGTGTTAAGATCATATCTTCATTGCATTGAAAGTGAACTTTTCTTTTATGAACACACCAAAATTGGACACAAAGAATACTTCTATCTGTGCCTTTCTATTTAACACTGAGTTTATTAAAATCTATAAATCTATTTAGCAAAATGTTTCTAAACATTTAAACATCATAAACACTAAACGTTACATATTTTATGAATTCTTTTAAATATTTAAACCTTGATTACGAATGTAATTGACCAAATTCTTCAAAACATTTTAATAAAATGAAGTCTAATTTGTCAGCTTCTTTTAATTGATTCAATCGCTCTGAACACAGACAGCATTCACAAAGTATCAGCACTATTTCAAATGTTATTTTTGTACTTATCATGATACAAAAGCATGGAAACTATGATTTTGATTCATTTCTTTCTTTTTTTCCTTGTAAACTTATTTTACACCTTCCAGCGTTATTGTAATCTTGCCAGACTCAAAAGAAAATATCATTTCACACAAACCTGCTAAGATTATTAGTTCTGGAATATTCATTTACTGATCTTTGGTCACGTCATGAGATCTGGCTATGTCTTCCAGAATCATTCAGACCCAGATAGGTGTTCACACTGTTTTTGTTGTTGAGTTAATTCTGACTCCTGGCAACCCCATGTGTTACAGAGTAGAACTACTCCATAGGGGCCCTCTTTTTACAGTCAAGCTTCACTTGTAAATGGAAATTTTCAAGCTCATCCCTTGAAACAAAACTAAACTAAAAATAAACAAATAAATAAAAACCTTTGCTCTTTTGCAGCCTGGTCTGCGTTACAAACTCTGTTATCTTCTCAAAATTATGCATCATTTTGATTTGCTCTATTAACATTTTTGGAAACTTGGATATGCCTTATCTGCATCTTGTACGATTAGAAGTCTTAGCCAGGATTTTGTAATTCAAGAGATGAGAATCTATAGGCTGTGTGGTCAGCTTTCCCCATGGATCTTCATGTTTGTATGTGAGCACCAGGCCCAGTCAGTCCTTCCGCTTCTTAATAATGTCCCCTTTTTACCTAGAAAAATTACTCATAATTCCCTGAATCCACCCTTTCCTGCTTACCCAGATACAGAAAAATTCAATTTATACTTCATAGATACAACACTCATCCACATATAGCAACTATCCTATATGCATTAAAACTAACAAAAATCAACATATTCTATTACAATCATTCTTTTTACATTACAGCTGCCTTTTAATACATATTATTAAGTGGCAGCTACTTTTAGGTTTGTTGATGACGAAATTGCCACAGCTCATGAAATAGGTGCCTCTTTAAGTGATACTAGAAGTACCTGGTTGGTGCAAACGGTAGATGTTCTACTGCTAACCAAGAGATTGGCTGCTTGAGTCTACCCAGAAGTGGCTTGGAAGAGAGGCCTGGAGATCCACTTCTGAAAAAATCACCCATTGAAAACCCAGTGGAGCACAGCTCTACTCTGATAAACAAGCATTGTCAGGAGTCAGAATCGGCTCTATGGCAACTGGCAAACAAAACTCAAGAATTTTCTGGAAGCATCCTTGCATTCTTGGAAAAACAAGATATTTGACACCTACCTTGATTTTTTTCAGGCCCCAAGACTTGGAATCAGTCACTCTGTAAGGATTGCCTATTTCCTTCTAATGGCAAATACCATTAAAGGCCAAATCTGGTCCCCAGACTGCTCTACAAGAGTGCTGGGGGACAAGATGGCAGCTTCTTTTACGCTACTTTAGCAACAAAACCGAAAAGGCGTTTCTTTGTAGGCTTCTGAGTGTTCACTGACAGGGCTTCCAGCCCCTTATCACAGTCTATGTGGATGACGACCATGTCGTTATACAGTGCAAACATCCTACAAAGTGATGTTGCTAATTAAAATCTAAAAATTACTACAGTTTTTTTTTCCCCCAGTAAAAACATTTCTAATGTATTTCTCATCACCGCAGGTGCCTAGGGTTTTGATCCTCACCCAGATTGATATTGTAACATCTTCTCTTATTGTGAAGCTCTGTTGATCACTTAGCCCTTCCTGTTTGCTGTCAGCTAGCATTTGATGCACCTATTTCCAGATTTTCATATGCACATAAAAATTCACATGCGTGCAGATGATGTGGTTTTGATGTTTCTTCGTTTGTTGTTTTCTTAAAGTAGAATCCTACTCTAAAAATTGTTCTGCAAATTATTTTCATAACTTAACAATAAGGGTTTTGTAAAATACCAGAACATTCAAATTCAAATCCTTCTCTTAGTTTTTAAGTAATGCTTACTCTTAATATTTATGATCATTACAATTTTAAAATGTAGAATGATGCCAATTACATGCAAATTTTAACTACTTAGAAATATCTGCCAGTAGCCATCTCTCTTTCTGCGTATGTGCAATTGAAGGTATAAATTATATAAACAATATGTGTATATATACAGAATATATACATATATATGTAATGTATATATATATTTGTTTTATATACTTATATAATTTTAAAAATGAAATGTAAATTTAAAAAAATAGTGTACTTGCCTCAAATAAGGGTCAAAGTCTATTAGTTGATGAGCATCAAGGAGTACCAAAGACAGGTAATTCCCAAACCAAAGCAGGATTGGAGTTTTCTAGAGCAAAGAGAAGAAAGGAATATGTGTCTTTGTGGCCTAGCCTGGGTTGCAGTTTTTAAAAATCTGTAAGTTCTGCAAAACTTGTGGTTGGAACAGGTAGAGAATGTCCTGCTTTCTTATGCCTTCTTGCTCAGGATCATTGGTTCAACCCCATTCCAGCAATTGTCAGAAAGACTCTTTCAAGAGCTGCTTTGGCAAGCCTTGTGGTTTGCAAGGCTCAGGGAAGGTAGAGGAAAGGGGTGAAATAACAGAGCGGGGAAAAAGGAAGGAAGTCCAAGGTCAAAGCAAGGGAAAACAAGTCTGCTGTAAACCTTTACAGGCGTTATCCTGGAGTTACTCAATTACAAAATTTAATTGTACTTCAGTCTAAGAGAATGAAAATGGATTTGTAAAACTTAAACCACTTAAAAACTTTATATTAACGTTTCTTCACAACACAAATAGTTCCTAAAAAGATTCCTCCTAAGGCTAAGGGAATTTATAATCAAAATTGGTGAGAGGTCATAAAGCCAAATTTTTCTACTTGTGTCCATTTTAGAGAATACTGATTTTCTTACTGTTAAAACTGGGAAAAATAACATTCTTACATTTCCTCCCACAGCCTTCCCACCCACATTCTTATGGCCCTTAGTTAAATCATTGATTCTCACAATAATTTAGCCCAGATACCTAAGCAAATGGTTTTTATTCTCACTATCAGGCCTTTTACATGAGTTCTATATTTTTTTTAATTCTTTGTTTTTATTAACCTAGTAATAAAATGGAATTGAATTTTATTTTTAATAAATATTTATGAGTTCTTTTTTCTCTAAAAATGTCATACTTTATCATCATGTTATCTGGGTATAATATTCTACGGCCACAAAAGGCAAACCAAAATGACCTTCCAGAACAGATCTGACCAACAGAGCATTCTGCAGTAATGCAAATGTTCTATATCTGTGGATATTGAGCCCTGAAAAACATGATTAGTATGTGTAGTAGTAGTAGTATTCTTTGCTTTGTATATTTAAGAACTCCATTTGAACTGCAAAAGACCTCCTAAAGTGTTAAAAAGCAAAGATATCACTTTGAAGACTAAGGTGCTCCCGACCCAAGCCATGGTATTTTCAGTTGCCTTTTGGGGAAAAAAAAAAAAAAATTTTTTTTCCACATATGCATGTGAAAGCTGGACAATGAACAAGGAAGATCAAAGAAGAATTGATGCCTTTGAGTTATGGTGTTGGCAAAGAATATTGAATATACCATGGACTGCCGGAAGAACAAACACACCTGTCTCAGCAGAAGTACAGCCAGAGTTCTCTTTAGAAGTAAGGATGGCAAGATTTCATCTCACTTTCCTTGGACATGCTATCAGGAGGGATCAGTCCCCAGAGAGGGACATCATGCTTGGTAAAGTGGAGGGTCAGTGAAAAAGAGGAAGACCATCAACTAGATGGATTGGCACAGTGGCTGCAACAATGAGCTCAAACATAGCAATGATGGTGAAGGATGGCCCAAGACCTGGCAGTGTTTCATTCTGTTGTATATAGGATCGCTATGAGTCGGAAGCTATGAGTCTGAACTGACTCGATGGCACCTAACAGCAACAATTAGAACTCAGTAAAAAAACAGATAGACAACCCCAAATGTGCGAGGTACTTGAACAGGTACTTGTCTATAAAGGTTATTCAAATGGTTAATAAACATACAAAAGGATGCTTATACAAGAAATAAAGCTTTTAGATTCCAAGTCAATGAGTTTGCTATTACATGATGCTGTCAGTTTCTCATTACTTATCAGGAAAATTAAAATTAAAGATAAACACACACTAGAATGGCTAAAATTATAAAGGCTGAAATTATCAAGTGTCAGCAAGAATTTGGAGCATTTGAAATCTTATACATTGCTGGTAGAAGTGTAAATTGGTATGACAAATTTGGGAAATAGCCTGGCATTATATGTTAAAGTTGAACATACACGTTGCCTATGACTAAGCATTTCCAATCCTAGGTACGAACTGGACAGAAATAGTTGTACATTTACACAAAGTGATGCCTACAAGAATGTTCACAGCACCATCATTCATAAATGGCTAGAAACTAGAAACCATTGAAATGCCAAGATTAGAATGGCATATTGTTTATATGCATTCAATAAAATTTAATTGAACAGTTAATATAATTACAACTACACGCAATAACAAGGATACATCTCACAGAACAGTATTGAACAAAAGAAGACAGACATAAAAGAGTAATTCCATATAAAGTTCAAAAATGGGTAAAATTAAACGATAGTATTAGAAATCAGGAGCCCTGGTGGTGCGGTGGTTAAGTGCTCCTGCTGCTAACTGAAGGGTCGGCAGTTCAAACAGACCAGCTACTTCGAGGGAAAAAGGTGTGGCTGTCTGCTTCTATAAAGATTACAGCCTTGGAGACCCTATGGGACAGTTCTACTCTGTCTTATAGAGTCACTATGAGTCAGAAGTGACCTGACTGATGGCAAAGGGTTTTTTTTTAGAAGTCAGAAAAGTACTTGCCTGGGGAAAGGATGGAGGAGGTAGTAATTGGAAGTGGCCTTTAAGTGGACTTTTGAGATGCTGGTAACGTTTTATTTCTTCACCTGGTGGTGGTGAAACGGATGTTTATTTTGTGACACTTTATTTTGTGAATACTTTCCTCTATGTGTGAGATTCTTCAAAGAAAAGTGTTTTTTTAAAAGATATAGTAAAATAGGAGCCCCAGGGAACAAATTGAGAGTGACTGTCTCCTAAAGAAAATGCTCTCTTTCATTAAAATGTTCTCTAAAATTGGCAAAAATAGTCTCAATTTTAATTTGCATTTTTAGTTATTAATAATTCAACTAGATATTTGTATTCATCTTCTGTGAAATGCCTATTCATATCCTTTTCTCATCTCTCTATGGCATACTCATCAAGTTCATAATGATTTATAAAAATGTTATATAGTAAGGGTATTATTCATTTATCCGTCAAACAGGTTGCAAATATTTCTCCAGTTTGGCATTTAATTTTGTTTAGAGAATAATTTTGCCATGTCAAATCATTCATTTTTATTTAGCCAATTTCACTATATTTTATTTATGGTCTGTGAGTTTTATAATTGCTTACAATAGCTTTCCTCATCCCAAGATCATAAAAATATTTGCCTATATGCACCTTGGAAACCCTGTGGAGCAGTTCTACTCTATCCTATAGGGTTACTGTGAGTCAGAATTGACTCAACGGCAGCGGGTTATATTTTCCTTGGGTATTTTAATAGTTCAATTTTTTTTTTAACATTTTAAATCTTTTTCCATCTGAATTTGTTTATGAGGTGGGGTAGAAATTAGGATCTTTTTTTTTCTTTTGTTGAGCTGAATGCCAACGGTCCAAGGAGCATTTGCTGCGTGCGTGACTCATCTTTTCTGCACCAATTTGATATCCATTTACATATGTATGTCTATATTTACATAAGTAAATGATACATATGAAAATCTATGAATGATAGATATACACATATCTATATATACAAGGGGAAACCCTGGTGGCATAGTGGTTAAGAGCTACAACTGCTAACCAAGAGGTAGGCAGTTCGAATCCACTAGGTACTCCTTGGAAACTCTATGGGGCAGTTCTACTCTGTCCTATAGGGTTACTATGAGTCAGAATCAACTCGACGGCAGTGGGTTTTGGGTATATATACAAGGACCTCTAGAGGCACAGTGATTAAGCCCTCGGTTCAAACCTACCAGCAGCTCCAAGGGCGAAAAGACGGAGTAATCTGCTCCTGTAAAGATTACAGGATTGGAAACCCTATGGGGCAGTTCTACTTTGTCACATCGGGTCTCTATGAGTGGGAAGGGACTCAATGGCACACAACAACGACATATATACATGGATCTCTATACCCGTATATAGAGTCCTGGCTGGCAAAAACTGTTAAGTACTAGACTACTAAACCAAAGGTCAGAGTTTAAAGTCCACCCAGAGGCACCTGGGAAGAAAGGCCTAGTGACCTGCTTCCAGTAGGTCACAGCCTTGAAAACCCTGTGGAGCATAGTTCTAGTCTGCAACACGTTGGGTTCCCAAGGGTCAGAACTGACTAAACAGCAACTGGTATGTGTATACATATCTATAAATAAAAACTGTGTATATATACACCTTTTTAGGCCTGTATAGATACAGGTACATACATACCTTAGAGATATAGAGATATATTTAAAAAAAAAAAAAAACATCATTACTGTCCAGCCTATTCTGACTGATAGTGACCCTATAAGACAGAGCAGAACTGCCCTTAGGGTTTCCAAGGAGCACCTGGGGAATTCAAATTGCCAACCTTTTGGTTAGCAGCCATAGCTCTTAACCACTATGCCACCAGGGTTGCCATAGAGATATACATAGACATATAAATATATATAAGCACCACCAGGGCTCCTGTGTAGATATATATATATGTATATATTTCCTTAGATTCCCTCTGACGCCTGAGTTTGGGTCTCGGTTTTCTACTATGTTCCATCAATTTACATATCTAGCCTTGTACCTATGTCATGATGATTTAATTACTGTGGCTAATTGGCCTCCAGTGCCGTCACTGAATTGTAAGTTCCACAACAGCAGGTTTTGTTTAACGCTTTGGTTTCCTCACTCAGAGCTCTGGTACACCACCGTAGGCACCCTTGTCTGGGTCCCATCTATAAGAGGAATGCCTTAAGCTATTCCTTGATATTTGCTATTGATTTGTACCTTACACCACGATAAGGAAGGATCTAAGAAGTTTGTTTTGTTTTATTTTGCTTTGTTTATCAGGAACAGGTACTGAATAGTATCAAATATAATTTGGGATTTATAAAGGTGATCATATGGTCTTCTCCTTTAATATAGTTTTATAATGAATTCCAGTAATAGAATTCCTAACCTTGCATCCTTCTTTGTGCCTGAAATAAATCCTCTGTGGTCAAGATGGATTATCCTTTAATGCGCTGCCAGGTTCTGTTTAAGGAGACCTGGTGGCACAACAGTTAAGTGTTCAGCTGTTAACTGTAAGGTTGGAGGCTTGAACTCACCCAGCAGCTCCGTGGGACAAAGACCTAGTGATCTGTTTCCATAAAGATTGCAGTCAAGAAAACCCTATGGAGCAGTTCTACTCTGTAACACATGGGGTTGTCATGTGTCAGAAGTGGACTCTACGGCACCTCACAACAACAGCAAAATTCTGTTTGGAGTCCCCAGGTGGTGTAAATGGTTAAAGTGCTCGGCTGCTAACTGAAAGGATGACAGTTCGAGTCCAGCCAGAAGTGCCTCAGATGAAAGGCCTGGTGATCTGTTTCTAAAAAACTGGCCATTGAAAACCCTATGGAATACAGTTGTACTGTGACACCCAATCAACCAGACAGCAACTGGTTTACTCTCCAGGTTGTCTCTGCCATCCCCTTAGGGCATATGCATTGGCTCCACCCTGCTCACTTACCTATAGCCTGTAACCCTCAGGCAAATCCCTCCTAGGGGACCATCCTATTACCTTATCAAGTACTTTGGGGACACATCTGAACCCTAACTTTGGCTCAGAATGGGGTCTCTGCTATGTAAATTTCTTCTGTGTATTTTCTTCTGACTTTTAGAACGGAAGGAAAGAGAAGTCTGGGGAACTAAATCTATAAAACTAACACATAACATAAAATAACAGTCCTAACCATCTTCAAATGTCCATAAGAATGCCTCTATGTGTAAAGTAGAGATGTAGGCAGTTATCTGGTGATTTTGCTCAATAAATCAAATCACACAGTTTGGAAGATTTAGACTAAAACCCACGCTTTTAAAGAAAAAGATATTTTAAAATAATTTAGGAGATTACGAAGGTGCCTGCATTTAGGCTTGTGTGAAGAAAAAACCTAGACTAAATAAAACACCAACAATAACAGCAGCAAAGCATTCTCAGACAATCTATAGGATTTGGCCTCAAGCCTTTTGTGCAAGATTTTCATCTAATGGCAAATGCTGAGCAAATGTAATGAAGTAGAAGATTAATTTGGCTACAAATTGGAAGGAATTTTGTCTTAAATGTTCTAGAATATCAAAAACTGCTTGGCAAACAAGCTATGAGAACAGCCTAGGTATCTGAAGAGATTAAAAAAAAAAAACTTTAAAAAGTGTGGTACTCATAAAAACCCTTTGAGGAGGAGTTGATTCTGACGCATAACAACCCTATAGGACAGGGTAGAACTGCCCCACAGGGTTTCTAAGGAGCAGCTGGTGGATTCGAACTGCCGACTCTTTGGTTAGCAGCCGAGTTCTTAACCACTGTGCCACTAGGGCTAAACAGTGTGGCATGACCCCCAAATAAAATCATAAATCTTTAGAATTGCATGGAGAGTTTAGATGTACACCAAACAACATAATAAGCTTAATATATGATAAAGCTAGCTCTTAAGTATAACTCTGTATTTGAGGAGAAAGGATTATTTAATGAGTCATTTTAGAACAATTCGTAACAATTTTGGAAAAAAAGAAAACTTCACACATTTTGCAATAGACCAAAATAAACCCCAGGCCTTTGCACAAGCTGTTCCATCCCCCAGGAGTGCCCTCTCCCTGCTCATCTACCAACCAAACTTCTACACACACCCCACAAACGTCTCAACTCAATGTTTTCTTTGTGGATTCCTTCTCTAATTTCCTTAAAAAAGCATAGATGTATTTTTGCTGTGTGTATTCTCAACAACAACACAACACAAAATAAATTATATAAAAATACAAAACAAAAATGCATAGCAAAACCCTGAGGAAGAGTTGTATGTTCACGTTGTCATAGCAAACAACATGGCTGTATACTAACTAAACTATTCTCAAAACTTGTGAAACTAAAAGGGAAGAGAGTAAACTTATTATTATTAAGACAACAACAACAACAACAACATAGATGTGTCTTATTCTCTAGCCCCCTCTCCTGTGGGTAACTAACTGCCTTGTGGCAAACACTTGTCACACTGTGATCATTTGCATGTTTAATTCTCCACTAGCCAGAGTGCTCATTTAGTCCAAGGTCCAGCTCTTTTAACTTTTGCAACCATAACACCTAAGCCAGTATCTGCCACAGAGTAAGTATTCAGAGTCTTTGACCAATGAATGGTATATCAATATACAGGGATAATTGAAATTCCAATTGTGAGAATTAAAGCATGATTTAATAAAAATGTTCACAAAAAACAAGTGTTTTGAGAATAGATTGTAAGAGCGTGTGCCTGCTGAGATTATAGCTGTACAAGAACAAGTATGGTTTTATAGACTAGAAAGTAAAATTATAGAAGTACATGTTTATATTGGGGCAATTAAAATATTTTCCATTGTCTCATTATCTTTAAAATTTTTTTTATTTTCTAGTAGCATACGTTAGCTCTGGGTTTAACATGTAACTGAGTGTAAGGGTGAGACTCTTTCTGTAATTATTTTAACTGAAATACCGATACAATAGGTATCGATTAACATATGAGAGTGAGACAAGCCTGGCCACCGGTCCCAAATGTAGAATTTATAGATTAATGACAATCCCTCAGTTTTGGGGCAAGTCAGTGAGACTAAAAAAAAAAAAAAAAATTTGGTATACAAAATGTCAGAGAGAAGGTTGGAGGGGGAGCTTGGGGAAAACTTTTTTGGAGAACTGTTGTCCTATTTTGATTCCCCATCTCCCCTTTTGAGGGAGGGCCTAGGGGTGCTAGGGGGTGAAAGGAGAAATGGGCCCCCTGCCTGAAGGCCTGCAAGGTGGTGGCATTGGGGTAGACTGTGGTTGCCTCCAAGCTGTCCACTCCAAGAGTGTTGGAATTCCATTCCCTGCCACCGGGAGGCACAGAAAACCAGGGCCTGACCCACAGCTGAGAAAAGGAGAAAGACTCTGAACTGTAGTCTGATACATGCCCCAGAAATTCTGAGGGGAATAAGGTGTGTGTGGGGAGGGGGGTGCAATATAATTGTTTTATTGAGGCTAGGCTGGTCCCCCTAGTTTGTAGGGGCAAGGGATCTATGAGTTTTCCCCTGGTGAGAGAGAGTGGGTATGGGCACTGGGCTGGGGAGGGATTGTCTAGGGTCCTTTCCAATAGGGCCACCTAGGATATAGAGGGATAAGAAGCAGATCTCAGCTGAGAGAAGCCCAAGGGGTAGGAGCGTATAACATCAAGTGACAAAGGACTGGCCATCCACATGTATGAAATATGTTTCCACCTAGATCAGAAACTGCAAGAGTTAGAAGCCCAGAAGGAAACCTCCAAGGGATCCTACAAAGCAATCTGTAAGACAAATAGCTGGCTCTTATCTCTTACAGGAATAGGAGAGCAGGACCAACTGCAGGGCTCATAAAGCACAAAGCCCCCAGCCTAGGAAGAATTGTCCTGTTCCTCTTACCCTTCCCCCTGCCTGCCTTCTCCACTGGGACCTGCTTGGGCATAGAACGACCAGTGGTAGGAGAAGTCAGTAGGACCATGCTCCCTGTCTGGAGAAGCAGGTCCCAGTTGGTGGAGGGAAGAAGGTTGTACACTAAGTTAATTATGGCGTGGAGTCCCTGGGTGGTGCATACAGTTAAGCACTTGACTACTAGCCAAAAGGTTGGTGGTTCAAACCCACCCAGAGATGCCGCAGAAGACAGGCCTGGAGATCTGCTTCCAAAAGATCACAGCCTTGGAAACCCTGTGGAGCAGTTTTCCTCTGCACACATGAGGCAGCTGTGAGTCGGAATCAACTTGATGGCAACTAACAACAACAACAATTGCTTTGGTTATTATAAGGAGCTGAGCTTTATAAACTCTGACTTGAGTGTGTTTGATACCAAAGTGAATGTCGCACTGTTTCCTAAGAGTGAGGAGATACATCATAAACCTATTGGAAAAAGATTGCTGCAGGCAAAAGATCACCACCACTGAAGAAAGTTTAAAGGGATGGTGGAAATTAAAAACAAAACTGTGTTTGATTCCAGTCCATACATGGCGCTTGTTGAACATGCCAGTTGTATAAAGAAAATCTATCATTTTCCTTTCTTAGTGGTCCAATAAGTCAGAGAGGGGAGTATGTCTAGGTAGGAAGGTTGGTTAGGTTTGATTTTCATTTAGATGGCATTTAATTAGCATGCACTGTCCTCCCTGGTGGTGTAGTGGTTAAGTGTTATGGCTGCTAACCAAAAGGTCTGCAGTTTGAATCCACCACGTGCTACTGGAAACTCTATGGGGCAGTTCTACTCTGTCCTATAGGGTTGTTATGCATCAGAATAGACTCAACAACAGGTTGTTTTTTGTTTGTTTTGGTCCAACTTCCTACAATACCTCATGTGCCTTTCTTGAGAAACTTGGATTATAGAAGATAAGGCTGATGGAACTGCATAGGTCAATGTGTCTCATGCCCCTCATTTTACAAATATGGAAACTCATAGCACTGGGATTTTAAATGACTTGTCCCCGACACCACTGCTTGTTAATTTCTGACCCACCGCACTTCCTTGTCTGATAGAGGAGCTCCAGTACCTCCACAGCCTGCCTCAGCCAAACTCCAGTCTGAAGGGCGCCTGAAAAGAGAACAGCGTCTCTAACTATGCTAATCAGAAGTTACAGTCTTCTCTAAATGAATGTCAGAGAAGTTCTCATAAAGCAAGCTTCTCGGGAGTGTAGGAAGTTAATTACCTTCCTCTGTAATTCATTAGTCATCATTCTTGTAACAGAGGCTATTTGAAATACAACTTGTATTTCGTGGCCTGGATTCAGAAGGCTTTAGACATGAATGTGTCCAAGAGATCTCCTTTCATCTAGTTTATATGTTTTCTTTTGACAGCTTATATGACTTTTAAAGCCCATTCTGTGTGTAGTTAAACACAAACAAAACAGCTAAGATTACAAAGTGACTGCTTTGATTAGAATTAATGATGACCTAATATGTCCCTTTCAAAGGAAAATGAAATGTTCCTTGGGATGAAAATGAGTAGGCTCTCAAACACAAAGTGGAAGAAAGGATTGTGTACCTCAGAATAACTCCCTCAGCAGCCTGCTGTCACACCATTAGATGTATTGCTTTGGGGTAGAGCACGAAGTCACCTAAGGATTCTGAGAAAACGCGAATCAGCTTTATGGAAGTACAACAGCACCATTTCCCAGTGTCTCTTAAGGACATGGCATGGAGGAGGGTAAAGTTACCCAGGACAGAGAGCTTTGACTGGGGCTGGATAGGGTGGGGGAGTTGAGGAATATCCTGGGTAGAGCAAGTTGTCACAGGAGGACAGACTGATAAAGCAACTGAGAAGCACCCAGGGTAGAGGGAAGCAGAAGGAGAAGAAGGAAAGCAGAAGGCTGAGGGTGCCAACCATCTGGCATTTCCATAGGCCCATCAGGAGCAAAATAAGTTTGCCTTTGATACCTTTCTTATTCTGAGCTGTCCTTAAACCCTCACTGAATTCTAAGGAAATTCTTATATAAAAGATATACATATATATATACCAAACCAAACTCATTTCTGTCAAGTCATTTCTGACTCATGATGACCCCACGTGTTACAGAGTAGGACTTCTTCATAGGGTTTTCTTGGCTGTAATCTTCATGGAAGAAGATCACTATGCCTTTATTCCATGGCATGCTGGGTAGGTTCAAACCTCCAAAGTTTAGGTTAGCAGATAAGCACAAATTGCTTGTGCCACCTAGGGACCTTTTCAGGGACTAGGTATATGTATAGATATAATATAAAAAAAATACATGAATTATTTTTTTTTTCCAATAGAATAAAAGTCATCATATAAGAGTGAAGCAAAAGAAGAAACTTGGGGAGTTTTGAGAAGAGAAAATGTGAATAGTAGAGTGTCCTTGGAAGAATAAGGGCATAGTTTGACAAGAGCCTACCTGAAGTTTATGGTCCAAATTCAAGGCATCGTGATTTTGTGCTTTTGTCCAGCCACATTTAGCTCACTGATGAATGTGCAAAGCAGGCAGCATTTGCCAAGTGAGTGTAGTATACTCTTGAGGGTGGGTATAAAAAAAAAAAATTGGGGTATAGTAATGATTATTATGATGGCCCATAGAATCTGGGCAAGACCAAGGCAGAGAGTATATGAGGAGGCTAAAGACAGGAAAAATGTGTTAAGGTTAATGGATTGGGCATTCCTGGGGGTTTGAAAACTTGTGAGAGACGGAGTATTAGAAAGAGTGGGCTGTAAACCCAGGTAGTAGAGGTAGTCAGAAATTGAGATTAAGGAAATTGAAAATTTACAACTATCATTAAAAAAAATGTCTGAAGTTTATCCCTGGATATGAGTGGCTAAGATAAGGTGACGGATACATCATTGGAGACTGAATGGGCAGACTGATACCAGAGAATAAACCAAAGGTGATTTAAAGTATTGCTGAGCTATAAAGAGCCTAAACTTGGACAACGTATGCTTCAGTGCAAAGAGCTATACATTATTGAATCTTTCTCAGACACTGGAGAAAGATGTCAATTGAAGGATACAGATATTGGGATGAGCACAGCAGGTAGATGAAGGCTGGGGGACAAGAGATTCTAGGATGGCAGAAAGGGAACATTGTTGAGCATGTCTTTGGGGTCTAGACTGACCTAGCTTTGGCTGTAGGAAGAGATGCTAACGTACTGAGCTAAATCCAGGGCTGAAGAGGCATGAGTTTAGTTGTGTATGAAGATAGAGGATAAACAAAGGAGTTCTTACTCTTTCTAGGAAGTAGTCTGACAATGCTGACCTTCCTCTCACCCCAACGGCACTTTCCAGCAAGGCAAGAGGTAGAAGACAACTTAAAGTTAGCCTGTGCTGTATTAGAAAATATGTCCACTGTTTCCTCAACATCCATTCCTCTTAATAGTTTATTCCCATAGTTGCAATTAACAAACTGGTTTCACTGAAGGGTTTTGAGATTTAAAGAATTAAATTAGAGAAATTGCAGAAGAGAAGCTGTCAAATTTGGGCAGCTGTAGATTCTCAGGGCTGTCTCAGTTTTGAGGACGCACAGCCGTTTCAGAGCAATAAAGGACACTGAGAGAGTCATTCTTGCTTTCAGCAAATATAACGGAGTACTCCAAGCATTCAAAATTTAATGGAGCAAAACTCTGGATAAAGGGGGAGGGGCAGGGACTAAGAAATCATTCTGAAACATCCTTTAAAGTTCCATCGTCATAGAGCATTCCATCACAACTGGGTTTCAATCAAGGCTCTCCCAGGACAGGCTGAGTGTCCTTGGCCCATCTTCTTCACCACTCTGGACATCAGTGTCCTTTTAACATCTACCTCAATTTGGTTATTATTGGGCTTTATCAGACAGTGTACTATTGGCCATATAGTTAAAGGTTTAATGATATATATGCCCGTGCTAAAAAAAAAAAAAAACTAAGCAGAAAAAGAAGAGTTGAGTGTTCTGTTATTTTGAAGGATAAATCAAGCATCTCGTTGCTTTCTTTGCAAATTTAATAATCTGCTTCCAAAAATATAATTAAACTCTCCAAAGCTTTGAATACTAGCTTGTTAGACCTTCACCTCATTAGCCATCCATCTGATGTCTCTTACACTGGTAAATTTGGGGATCTCTTAGCCCAGCGTAACCCTTTGCTGTCAAGTAGATTCGTACTCATGGTGACCCTACAGGACAGACTAGAACTGCCCCACAGGGTTTCTAAGGCTGTAATCTTTACGGAAGCAGGTTGCTACATCTTTCTCTCAAGGATAGGCCGGTGGGCTCAAACTGCTGACCTTTTGGTTAGTAGACCATGACTTTAACCACTGTGCCACCAGGGATCCTTAGCTCAGCACCAGAAGAGACTATAAGAGTAGATAGGGATTTCTCAGAAGGCAAAGGGAGGGAGCCTTGTGCCTAAACACACTTCTTTAATCCAGAGATTTGGGGTAAGCACTGGTAAGTCTGAGGAGGGTTCAGGCTGCATGGAGGCAGGGAATGAAACTAGATACTATCTCAAGGTCCTTTTTTGATCTTTGGATAATGAGCAAGAATTTTCAGGTCTTTTTGATCTTTGGATAATGAGCAAGAATTTTCATTATTATACATTAATTTCGGAAGATGCCTTTTCTGATAGTATCTGGCACCTCCTTAGAACCTTTATGTTGATGAATTGTACACATTCCACCATGATACTCAATTTGTCACTGTTCTGAACTCACAAGGCCAATGCCTTAAATGAGGTCTTTATTGTTGCTGGCGCAGGCACAGGGACTTGGGGGCATGGAACCGTGTGCTCAGCCAAATGGACCACTGACTAGTCAAGGGGGACTGACTCCAGCAATTAACCCCAGCAATGCTCATTTCCTGGCTTCTCTGAGCATGGTAACCAAGGCCTCAGTAAGAAATTTGCTTCATTGCTCCACAGCCGCTGTTGGAAGGAACTGGCTTCTAAGTGTCTATTTGTGCGTTCAGTTAATTAATATATATTGATCCCCCATACCGTGTATAGTTACCCGGCACTTTTCCAAATAGAGAAAAGATAGTGTCTACATTAGCAAATGGGTCCATGCCAGAATCTCCTATTTGGGGCTTGGGATTTAGACAGCATCTTCCTTCAAAGAATTGCAAGTTTCAAATAAATATTTTCTTAAAGCCAATGATTTCCAAATTCTTGGGCTAATCAGTCCCTTTAATGAGGCATAAACCCGTTAAGACCATTAAAGATCCCATACAAATGAACAAAAGTAACTATCATAGGAACAAATTTTATTAAAATATTTTTAGTTGTCCTCTCTCTACCTGCCCTCCTCCTAATTCTTTTCACAGGGGCATCCAGGTCCTTTGGGGCTTCCTTACCTCAGGAACTTTGAAAGTAGAAAGACTCTCAAGTAATAGTTTTTCCTGTATTTTCTAAAAGCCAAAAATCCTTTGAAAAGAAAAACATTCCAGAATGAAAGAATAGTTATTTAAAGTGTTTGAGGGCAAAGAAAGAGAAGGAATATTAGCCAAGACCAATGAGGTGAGGAGGTCCCTTATTGTCTCAGTAGAGGTAGGCTTCCTCCCTTGCGGTGGATGTGTAGTTCACCTGGGGAGGCAGCACCCCAGGACCGGAGTCACCCTTTGCCCTAAGCATGTCAACGGAGATACAGGGCTGCTGAACCTGAGGGAGTCAAATGGTGTCTCTATAGTAACAGTGGGGCCCGAGGCAACAAAGCAATGTTGTGTATTGGAAAACACCGGCCCACTTACTTAACTATTGGGGTGAGAGCTGGCATTTGAATAATGGCTGAAGATGAATTTTCAACCTATTCAGAGGTTGGTGGTACTCAAATTCAGAATTAAACGATGTAAAGGAATATTATGAAACACAATATTTCTTACACATCTATGGTTGTGTACTAGGATTCATTCCCACTAAACTAACCTTTGCACATAGCTTTGCAATTTTCAAAAGACTTCTTAACATCATTGGATTTGCACCTTAAATAAATATATTAATTACCAATGAATAAACATTATTATTAGCCTTGCTTTATGGATCAGGAAATTAAGATTTAGAGAAGTTAAGTAATTTGCCTAAGAATATATAGCCAGCAAGTTAGGACTCAAGATCAGATCCATATGCCATGCTGCCTCTCTAAAAGGATAACGAGAACTACTTACTGTCTGGTAGGTACTATTGACAGGAGTTCTGGTGGCACAGTGGTTAAGAGCTCAGGTACTAACCGAAGGTCTGCAGTTTGAACCCACCAATCACGCCATAGGAGTAAAGACCTGGCGCTCTGCTCCTGTAAAAATTAAGCCTAGGAAACCGTATGGGGCAGTTCTACTCTGTCCTATAGGGTCACTATGAGTCTGTGGTTCATGATAACAACAGGTATTATTGACCCTATAGCAGAAGTTATTTAAATGCTTTTAAATTGCCAATTGAAACCATAACCAATAACAAAATCAGATCCAGATCACAGGCTCTCTGGGTACCTGTTGCATAAGTCCACTTGGGCCTTGGTAGCTAACCAAAAGGTAGGCAGTTTGAATTCACCAGCCGCTTCTTGGAAGCCCTAGGCGGGCAGTTCTACTATATCCTATAGGGTTGCTACAGTTGGAATCAACTCAGTGGAACCAGATTTTTGACTCCAGACCCAGGCACCTCCTCAGGCCCTGACGGTTCTTCTTCCTCTCGTTGAAACTGTCCCCTCTTGTTCTACCCTTAGGGTTGCACCCCGATTGGACAGTGTGACGTGACTTTCTTTCCAACTCTCCCTTTCTGGCTGCCCCAAATACAAACACAGGGCTCATGTCCTCCTTAAAGATTTAACTCATCTACAGCAGAGTTAGCTCATTACAGCTCATAACAGATTGTTATAAAGCTTACGAGGTTCTCGCAGCAGTGGGCCCTGCGATTGTAGTGTGGTAATATGACCTCTTAGCCTGAAATCTTCAGCTTTAATTTTGTTTCCTAGGCTGAAGATAAATTCTATGAGGCAGTTCTACTCTGTCCTATAGGGTTGCTGAGTTGGAATCCACTCGACAGCAGCAGGTTTGGTTTTGGTTTTAGGCTGAAGATATTGTCCAGGTAGAACATTAAGCACCACTGCTTTCTCACTATCCATCAGCCCCCCTTGGTTTCATCTCCCACATTGTCCAATCTAGAACCCAGGACATTTTTTTTTTTTAACAACCTCCTTTCCTTCATTCATTCTCCTTTCTTCTTACTTATCTAATAAAACATCAACCCTGTATGAACTTTACTATTCTCCTACCTCATGACTACACATGAGCAGCTGAACATGGCCACACAAAATCTCACAACCCAGATGACTGGTTTCACTATAAAAGGCATGACCCCTTATTTCATATGAGCCCTCAACAGGGCCAAGCAATCCTATTACATTTCTCCATTCTTTCAATTTCCTAAAACATGACTTCTTATCTTTTCCTCCTTTCTTAAGCCTCCCAGACTTCCTCATTCCTTTCTCTCTGGAATAATAGTCATGCTCTTAGCTCATCTTCCTGGTGCCACATCAGAAGCACTTACATCCATCTTCTCCTTCTTCCCTAAAATCTCAGTGAATGAAGTACCCTTCTTCCTACCAAAGGTCTGCGCTCCAAGCCCAACCCCTTGGCCTACTCCAGGGCATCATCACTTCGCTCTGCTGTTCCATCATTTCTTTCTACCAGGAATCATTCTTTTAACATACAATTATACTTGAATATCTCCTGTCCTGATGGACCCCACCACTGTCTGTCAGTTTGTCACACTGTGCTGGCCTGCATGTTACTATGATGCTGGAAGCTATGCCACAGGTATTTCAAACACCAGCAGGGTCAGCTATGGTGGACAGGCTTCAGCAGAACATCTACATCAAGACAAACTAGAAAGAAATGCCTGGAAATTAGTCAATGAGAACCCTATGGAGCACACCAGAATATTGTTTGACCCAGTGCTGAGAGATAAGCCCCTAAGTTGGAAGGCATTCAAAATACCCACTGGCCAAAACAATTTTGACTCGAGCATACCAATGAATGTGAAGATGGCACAGTACCAAGGAACATTTTGTTCTGTTGTATATGAAGTCGCCATGAGTTGGAACAGACTCAAAGGCAACTAACAATAACAAAAACGATGAATTCCATATTTTCCCTTACTTCCTTCTTCTCTCAGAAAACTCTTCATTTCTCCTCTCACACCACAGAAAAACTTCTGAAGTTGCCCATAAACACACTATCTCTACTTCCCCACCTCTCATTCACTGTGAAATACCACCCACTATGCTTCCACCAAAACTCTTCAACATCAATAATGACTTCCCTGCTGCCAAACTCAGTGCAGAATGCTTTCTCCTCACTCCATCATTCTGTCAGCAGTACTCAAACTGATTGACGACTCCTCATTCTCGGAGCTCTAGTCTCTTTACTTCCAATCTACCACATTTTCCTCGTTTTTCTCTTATCTCACTGGCCTCAGTATTCTCAGCCATCTCTTTATTCCTTCACCTGACTTTAAGTGTTGCTTTTCCTCAGGGCTGCCTGGAACATTTTCTCTTGAGGTAATCTCATCATTTCCCATAACTTTAAATATTAGTGATTATATTGTTTAATCCTAAGGTAAAAATTCAGCTTTGTTGAGCTCCAGACACTGATATTTAACCAGTCTTTCTATCTAATTAGTTGTTGAAACCCTCTACCACATTGCTCAAGCCAGAAATCTGCAAATTTGCCCGTTTCTTCCTTCTGCTTTCTTCCTCACATTAAATCCACTATCAGAGCCTATGTATTCTACTTCCAAAACCTACTCTATCTTCTCATTTATATCTCTGTTCTCATCTCCTTTATCACTGTTATCTCTCACCTGAACTCTTGCCACGGGGTCCTAACTGCTGTCCCCCCTCCCATTTCTGTCCCACGATAATCCACTATCCCCTAGCCACAAAAATAATCTTCCTAAAACATAAATTGGATCATCTGATCCTTGTATTCTAAATCCTTCAGAGACTTACCTTTTCAAGAAAGGAAATACGTATTCCTTATCAGCACAAGCTACTGGTGATCCGACACCCTCTGTGACCTCCTCTTACACACGCTCAGCACATTTCCTGACGCTGAATTTCCAGATTCTCAGACATGGCATGTCTTCTCACATGTTGTTCCTTCTGCCTGCAGCTTTCTTCCCCAGGCTGGTCCTCTAGCTCTCTTTTCTTAGATGGAGGACTGAGATAGCACTTCTTTACCACTCGTATCAGTCAGGATTCTCCAGATAATTAGAACCAATAAGGAAATATATATATTCCTTAAATATCCTCCTGTATGTGTATATCTCTATAAACATATATATGGAAACCCTGGTGGCATAGTGATTAAGAGCTATGACTGCTAACAAAACAATTGACAGAATTTGTTACCAGACTAAGGTTCTCATCTCTCGCTGGTCAAGAATGAGCAGGTAAGGCACGTAGTTTTCCACACAAGCTTTATTGAAGAGGCTCGCAAGCAGAGACGAGGAGGGCCTAGAGCAACATTTACCTTCATCTCACAGAACAAAAGACAGGCCTGAGTTTTCAAAAGTTCTTGGGCGTGAAAAGATTCATGTTTATTCATAAGCACAGGCGGGGATATGTTGACTAAGGTGCGCTCACAGCAACTTTCCAAGATGGCCCCTGTCCTGGAGGCCTCTGGGATTTGTAGCAGGACTTATTATGGGGTGTCACGCCTGCGCAGTCTCTCGATCCCCAGGTACAATTCCCCAGTTGGGGCTGTAGCCCCTCACTGCCCCTGGTGGAAGGTCACACAGTAGTCACAGGTGGGTGTTCTGTGCATGTCTCTGGGCCTGATTTTCTCCCGCTACTTCCAAAAGGCAACTTTAAAGAAGTTTGTGGGCTATTTTTAGATACCCTGCCCCATGGTTCTGGGGCATGGCCTATTTCTTGTTTCTTTGTTTGCAGATTTGGGGGCCCCTCTGTTCTCTGTCTTACTAAGTCTTTAGATTCTACACTCAACCCCCTATTACCTCCCTAATAGTACAGCCTATTTCTCTTTTACTTGTTTCTCCTCTAACCACAGCAGTCTCTTCGCTATTTCTCAAACAGGCAACCTCTGATCTTGGGGCCTTTACTCCCTGTCTTAAATTCACTAGGCACTCCTTAGAAACCCTAAGGGGCAGTTCTACTCTGTCTGGACCAAGAGACATAGATACAGAGAGACAGAGACAGAGAGGTGCTTTAAAGAATTGACTCACAGGATTACAGGGGCTGGCAAGTTCAAAATTTGTAGGGCAGGCCAGCAGGCTGGAAACTTGGCAGGATTTCTATGTTTCAGTCTTGAGGCAAATTCCTTTCCTTCTTCAGGAAACCTCAATTCTTTTCTCTTAAAGCCTTCAACTGATTGAATGAGGCCCATTCACATTATAGAGAGTAATGTCCTTTACTTAAAGTCAACTGATTTTAAGTGTTAATCATGTCTAATACCTTCACTGCAACATCTAGACTAGTGTTTAACCAAACAACTGAGCACCATAGCCTCACCAATTTGACACATAAAATTAATCATCACATCATCCATTTAAAATGTTCTGTATCTGAGCTCCTTGTTTGTTTCTTTCTTTGTACATATCACAATCAATAATTGTTTCAGTTCTTTGTTCAGTTACTTGGCTTTGCCTGTTTTCCTAACCAAATTTATGCTCCATGAAGACAGGGATCATGAAAACTTTGTTGCTCTTGTATCTCCAGTGCTTAGCACAGTCAGTGGCACACAGAAGTGGCTTAATGAATATGTGTTGACTGAAAGAGAAGGACCCTAGCCCAACCCTCAGAAACTCAGCAGTGGAGACAAGGAGGTCAGCTTTGGCATTGAGCTTGTGGGACACTCAGATCTTGCTCCAGATCCCATCATCTGTCTTAAAAATTACTTCTTTAGACAGAGAAGGAACTTAGTCATAGAAGACTGAGGGTCCACTAAATGTAGAGCAGCTGGCCCAATTGGGTCAGACTAGATGGTGAACTCTCCTTGGCCTGTTTTTTTTTTTTTTGGTGAAAGTATACACAGCCAAAGATATACCATTTCAACAATTTCTCAATGTACAATTCAATGACATTTATTGCATGCTTCAAGTTGTGCTACTATTTTCGCCATCCTTTTCCAAATTTATCTACCATCATTATTTTAAACTCACTGCCCCCTAAGCTTCCCATGCAACTTCTCAAGTTGCCATTGTCAATTTGGGAAGCAGTGAGTTTCTATTTGTGGTGATGGGAAATTTGGCATCAATTAAGGGTAATGGTTGCACAAGCAATTATCAGTAAGCTACACACCTGAAAAATGTTGAATTAGCAAATGCTATGTTATATGTATTTTTACGAAAAAAAAAAAAGCTGATGTTGAGGCTGCTTATGTAGGTTAAGGGTCATTGTTTCAAGTGACATTTCAATCCACTGGCCTGATATTGTTTCTAAGTACTTCTGTTCTACCTCCTAGTTTGTTGCATAATGAATGGAGTCTTAAAAGCTAGCAAGAGGCCATCCAAGGTACAATAATTGGTCTCAATTGACCTGAAGCAATAGAGGAAGAAGGAGAGTCAGGAACTGGAGGAGGAAATCAAATGCATGTCTGCGTGCCTCCATGAACAATTGCCTCCTTTGTCACTAGACAAGAAGAATTGGACGGTCTCCTTGAGTTCTTGAGCATAGAATCTAGGGAGCTCTGTCATGTCAAATTGTGTGGATGAAAGTCACACCTCCATTTTATACAGTGATTGACACCTATGCTGTAACATGTAGGTCTGTCGTTTCTGACCATTGTCTTGTCTGACCATTGGGGTCATCAATGTCATACATTTTAGCAGGAACTTCTCCACAACCAGGGCAAAAATCCAGCTCTTCCCTGATTTGACTCTATGGCTTAGCCTTTAACCATTATGACAATCAAAGTCGACTGAGTCAGTTTTGAAATAGTTTGCCATGTGGCCAATAAGAGATTATTACAAAACACTTTTTACAAAACACTAAGTGATTTTACAAAACACTTAGGCCTTGACTGTATGTGGACAATGAAGTCATTCATTTTTTCAAATACTTGTGCAGTCATGGAGGGAGCATACCTCATAACTGATTTCTAATTGGGTTATGTCTAGGAAAACTGTCCAGTGTTTTTTCATCCAATGCACACACCTATAAATTTTCAAATTTCTATAATGTGCCTGATTTAGAGAAATATAGGAAATAATACCTCCCCCATTAACAAAAGTTATTCAGAATTGTGGTACTCCCATACAAGGGAATACTACTCAGCAATAAAAACAAACAAGCTACTGATGAATGCAACAATGTGGGTGAATATAAAATATATTATGCTAAGCAAAAGTAGCCAGATTCAAAAGACTACATACTGTATGAATCCATTCACATGGTATTACGGAAAAGGAAAAACTATAGGGACAGGGAACTGATCAGTGGTTGCCAGGAGTGAGGTTGGAGCGAGGACTGACTACAAAGAAGCATAAGGGGATTATTTAGGGTAACTGAATTGTTTTGTATCTTGATTATGATAGTGGTTACACAACTGTGTTTATCAAAATTCACAGAAATAATACACCCCAAAATAATACATTTTACAACATGTAAATTAGTCTGCAATGAACATGATTAAAAACTAATTCAAGATACTAATCAGGATTCGGAAACCCTGGTGATGCAGTGGTTAAGAGCTATGGCTGCTAACCAAAGGGTCAGCAGTTCAAATCCACCAAGTGCTCTTAGAAAACTCTGTGGGGCAGTTCTGTTCTGTCCTTTAGTTGCACTATGAGTCGGAATCCACTTGACAACAGTGGGGTTTTAATCAGGATTCTGTTTGGGGATATAAAGTGAAAGTACGTGTATGTGCGTGCATGTGTGCAAAGGAACATGAGTATGGGTCAGTGTACATGTGCCTCTATACTTGTGTGAGGAAGGTGGTTGAAGTTTAAAAGAAAAACTCTTAGTGGTGAAAGTGGAATGATAAAGAGGGTATCCATTTGCAGTCTGGGCTGATTGGGAAGGCTGTTCCACCAGCTAAGGGAGGAGACCATATTATAACGGCACACCAGTTGGTTTTTGTCAGTGCACTAAGGAGTCCTAACACTTGGCTAGGAAAATGAAATTACATTAAAATTAAACTACTATTTGTTGAATATCCCCTCTACGCAAGATGCTATTGCAAGTGGTTCAGGGTAAATAAAGGTGAATAAGCTGTGGTTACTGTCCTGGATGTACTCAGGGAAGAGTAGGGGATCTATAACAACGCCACAAGTAACCATAGCTCCAGACACAGAATATTAAGAGACTTAAGCCAAATAAAGAAAATTCTATGGAATTTAAAGGAGGAGGAAATATCATGTTTGGGTGAGAAAGTAAAAATAGAAAAAGCTTTTATGCTGGACCCTGCAGAAAGAGTAAGGTTTTGTGAGGCAGAAAACAGAGGTGGGAGAGAGGGAATTTGAGAAGGAAAGGGCAGTATAAGAAAATGTGCAGATGTGGGAAAATATGAAGGGCAAGAACTGGGAAGGATGTGTCCAGCAGGGCCAAAGAGACCGTGAAAAAGTCCAATGTATTTATTAACTCAATAAACATTTGTTAAGGGCCTCCTACGTGCCAAGTTGGATAGAACATAGGGTACATACAAAAGAGTGAAAGATAAGACTTAAAAAGGAAGACTAAGGTGAAAACACTGGGTAGACAAATGTTTAATTGGAAACAGCTTTAAAATGTTCCACTTACATTTGAGTAATGAATGAACCCAGATGTGAAATCGGTCACCCTGCCCTTGAAGATCTAGTTAAGATTTGCTCAAGCCATCTTACCACACCCTATTAACTGTCCAGTGTCCTCCCCAAGAGGTTTGCTAATTCCTGGGGTGCTTACTCATCGTCACTTCTGGCTCTGACTTCCCACCTTCCCTAAATTCTTGTTTTCACATTGCGTCTCAAAGCTATTCATTTGTGTTTCTCCCACATGCCTTCAGCCATCTCATCTTTTCAAGAACTCAGGTCCTGCAATTATCTCCTCACTCCTGCATCATCAATTTCTTCCTCCCTGCAGTATGATTCCAACAATACTGTGGTATCTCCAAACGTACAAACCAACCTTATGTCCTATTCCTGCTACTGCCCTAATTCTGTGCTCCTTTTCCTGGAAAAAATACTCAAAAAGGTATCTATACTCACTGTCTCTACTTCCTCACATCTCACTCTTGCAGTTATATATATATAATATATATATTTATATATATAAATATATTTGTAAAAATAGAGAAAGCACCACATTTACCAATTCAGCATTTTTCACATATACAATTCAGTGAGATCAATTACATCAATCATGTTGTGCAACTGTCACCAATATCCCTTGCCAAATTTTCCATCGACTTAGACAGGCACTCAATGCTTCCTAAACAATAATTTTCCCCTTCCCACCTCCCCCCCACCCCTGGTAAACACTATTAAACTCTGATCTCTGCGCAAAATATCTATTTTTTAATGTTTATCAAACTCACCCATGCCTATAGTTTAAAGAAATTAAATAGCTGGCCTTTCCACTGGGGTACCCTCAAATGTCTATATCTGGGGTTCATGTGGATGATCAACTTTTTAGAGATGACTACAATGCTATTTCTGAGGCGGGGCAGTGGAATAATGTCTGCCAGCCATCTGGAAACAAGCTAGGGTAAGTTGACTGAGATCCCTGTCCATATGTAGACTTGCACCAGACTCTGTTTTCAACCCCTCTGCTTTGTCTAGTGTCCCTTATTCTAGAGTCTTCCTGGTCTTACTCCTCCAGGGAGAAAACAAAAAATAACTTCCCTTCTGGTAAGAGGTGTGTGTGAGGAGGCTAGCATCATCACCTGGCTGTGTGGAAGGGGAATGGAACCCAGGCTCAACTGTTCTGTGACCAGAATTTTCAACAAACCCCATCTCTGGTTGGTCACATTCAGGAATTAGGAACGACAAGAAGCTGCTATCACCACTAGGGGTACAGGAACAAGGAGGAGACGCCTCTTCTGCTTTTAGTACTGTGATGCTTGAACCCAGGACTGCTGTCTACTGAAGCTGCTGCTGCTGAAGTCTCTGCTAGATCCAGGAGAAACATGACTTTTCCCTTCCAGCTTCCCGCCTGCCTCCCATGGGCAGAACCTTCCCTTTTGTTCCTCTAGTCCTTCTGATAGTTTTGTAATAAATTCCCTGTATAAAGTCCCTTTTGTTTGAAAGTCCTGGAGCGGTTTCCATTTTCTTTGCTGGGTATTGACAAATACATTTCCTCTCCCCCAGTTACTCTGTAATACATACCATTTTAGTAGTCTTCAAGGAATTTACTGCGCTCAGAAATTATCTTGTTTACTTTTGTTTACTTATTTATTGCCTGTCTTCCCCCCTAGAAGGCAAGGATTATGAGAGTAGTAATTTTTACCACCTTGTTCACTTCTATATCACCAGCATCTAGAATAAAATCTCCCTCAGAGCAGATGCTCAATAAATATTTGTTGAAAGAATGAACACACACAAAAATGAGACTTAGACAGTTTTCTTGGTCATAGAAAAAGGTTATTAACAGAGTTCCTTTGGGTGCAGACTTTACTGACATGTCGTTTTGTTACTGGAGAATGGCCTCGGTTCTTGCCTTCGGTGTAGGAAAGAATTCAAACACTGAGGCAAATAGTGCCAAGTGAGCAGAGGTTTACTAGCAAGCAGAGTGTTAGTAGTAAAAGTACACTTGACTAGGAAGCGTCAAGTGGGCTACTCAGGTAGAGAAAGAATCTGAGTGTACCGAAAGATAGGGTTTTATACCCTTTTTGTCTCTTATCTGTCTCTGTTATCATTTAACAGCCAGGATAGGACCCCCTATGAAAACTATTTCCTTGGCTTAAGGTTTAATTACCAAGTTAGGGACTTTATCAAGTTAAGGACATTACCGAGTTAAGGACTTTATCAAAGACCCCTGTAAAGATCATTTCCTTGGCTTAAAGTTTAACTATATAGGGACCATCTTACTGAGGAATGTCACCACCCCCGTCTCTTCCTTTGTAGGGATTATTTTATTGAGGAATGTCACTACCCCCTGCCTCTTCCTCTTCCCGAGTACAAGTTTGAGGGACCGGGAGGATGTTGACATTTTGAGTCAGTATCTACTTTATGTCTTTCAGATTCTGCTGTTCACCCTCCACTCCCCTCTTCCAATCCCCTCCACCTCAACTGCCTTCAGGGTAAACATACCCAAATTCATTCTGCTGAAGAACAGTTTGTTTCTCTCTTGCCCCTATTTTCAAACTCAGCTTAGGGTTTATCTTTGTATACCCAAGCCCTTATCAATGTCTTCTATTTTGTGGTCTATCTACTCTGGATCTTCCCTCCCCTCCCACCTCTCACTGCAAAGGGAAGTTAGCAGGAGATGAATAAATTTTATTTCCCCACTGATATGAATTTTGTTTCTCTCCTTAGAAGGCAAAATACCTACGATTTGCTTGGATTTAAAACAACTTTATTTTTAAGTAACAGTTTATTTATTTCAGGGAGATATTAAATTGGGCGTGTGTCTTCAGTTGTGGAGGTTAGTGATATTTAAGGATACTCTCTCACCTGAATCAAATGTTACATTTTAAGGGTAATACAAGAAAATGGATAAAGCTCAGCTCTCTGGCTATTCTTTAAGTACCTATGCCCACTACAAATTAAAATGAAGGGAGTAGCAATGGTAGAAGGAGCTCTCGTGGCCCAGTGATTAAAGTGCTGGGTTGCTAACAGTAAGGCTGGCAGTTCGAACCACTGTGGGAGAAGGATGTGGCAGTTTGCCTTTGTAAAAATTACAGACTTGGAAATCCTATGGCACAGTTTACTCTGTCCTGTAGGGTCACTATGAGTTGGAATTGAATCGATGGCCATGGGTATGGGTTGGTTAACAACGGTGGCCATGTGGCATTCATGCCTTCCATCTACGAGAACCTGCCCAATTCTAATGTCTCTAAAGTCAGAAAAATAAAACTCTAAGAAGTGTGTGTGTATGGTGAATCTTGATCTAAAAAAAGATCAAAATATCACTCTAGACGTAATATGAATGCATATCACTCAGAAAATTCACGAAGTTCGAGAGTAACCTTCAAACAAGGTCAGAGTCAGCAGCCCCCTTTCCGCTGAGAACCAAGAGCAGGGTCGGCCATTGCGAAGGACCACTCTCCGGAGGCTCGAGGCACAAATAGGCGGAGGGGAAGGAAGTGGACCGAAGCAGGGCAGAGCCTAGGAGAGGAAAATAGAGAACAAGACTGTTGGAATAGCATCAGCAATTGCCTCAGGTACATTTTGCCGTTTTAGCTATGTGAGTCAGCCTGGACACATCTAAAAAAGGAGCCGGCAGGCTGGAAGCAGAGTGCGTATTTTAGGTCCGCTGGTGGGCCCACTGCCCCAGCCTTGTGATGCTGCAGCTGCGCTTCTCCCTGCTGGAGCGCTGGGCTCTGGCACCTTCCATTGCCGGGTTACAGCAAGCTCCTCTCAGAGGTCACCGGAAAAAAGGGGGAAAGCCAAGATCTCCTTTCCGTAACAGTCATTCCTCTGTCCTCATCATCTCCAAAAATGAGAGCTGAAGTGTGAAGTAGAGGATTTCGTTAATCAAACAAAAATGGCTTGCTTAGCAAAGGAAACCAAGTAATGAGTTGCCGCTGCTATAATCAAGTTTCAATTCTTGTCTAAAGCAAAGGGAAGGCCGTGCGGGTAGTCTGGGCGATAAATGTGGACGAGTCTCCCCCTAGTGGACAAATGGCATCACCTTTCACTCGCAAAGACCAGGGCTCGTCTGGGTGAAAGAAAAGTTGCTAGAAAAAAAAAAAAAATTTGAACCAGGTGAGAAACAAAACTGAGGGGAGGGGGAAGATTTCTTATCAGGGCTTCTAGTTCTACCTTGATTTATAAGGTGATATTTTCAGTGGAGGAAGCAAAACTGAGTTAAAGTTTTTACACACCGTTTGAGAATTTTAACCCTCAGAGGGTTTGCTATTTATTAGTTCAACACGGCCTCACTTTGTTGTTAGTTGCTATGGAGTCGCCTCTAATGCATAGCGACTCCACGCACAACAGACAAAACATTTCCGGTCCTGCGCCATCATCACAAACGTTCGTATGCTCAAGCCTATTGTTAAGGCCACTGTGTATTTCGCTGGCTTCCAATCTAGATGACTCCTCTTTCAGCACTGTATTGTACAGTATTCTTTGTGATCCATGAGGTTTTCATTGGGTAATTTTTGGAAGTAGTTGGCCAGGCCTTTCTTCCTAGTCTGTGTTGTTAGTCTGGAAGCTCCACTGAAACCTGACTCTGCTGGTGTTTGAAATACTGGAGGTATAGCTTCCAGCATCATAACAACACAAGGCCACCACAGTACAACAAGCCATAACAGAGAATAAACAGATATAATGACATTGTCTAGGACTGGTTTTGAAAGGCCTAAGTTACTTCTGAGGAGACACTGTATTTGGAATAAGGAAGAAGAACTGTGGCAAACAAAGTGATTGGAGAAAGGTGACCCTGTATTCATGGACAAAATGAGCCCCGATGTCTTTGCCCCATGAACTGTGGCATGCCAGCAGCCTCCCTAGGCTAACGGTATTCATAGGTGGTCCTTGCTACCCCCACCCGTGTTCAAACCAGACTTGACCAACCCTGACCCGTCCTAATCCTTGGCCGTCCACTCTCTGCTCCAGCTATTCTCAGCTTTCAGTAGGAAAGCTTAGATTGAGTTCTGTAGAACAGACATCTAACAAGTTTCTGGTTTCCTGAAATGTATGAAAAATATATCTCTATGTGCCTTTTGGAGCCCCAGTGGCACAGTGGTTAAGAGGTAGGGCTGCTGACCAAAAGGTCGGCAGTTCAAGTCCACCAGCCGCTCCTTGGAAACCCAAGGGGGCAGTTCTGCTCTGTCCTCTAGGGTCACTACAGGTCAACTGACTCAACAGCAATGGGTTATGTGCCTTTCTGTGCACATGTATGAAAGCTGGTAGACTTGGGTTTCATCAGGTCTTCAAAGCATCTGCAACCAAAGAAAGGTTACAAAACACTGACGAAAAGCCTCACTATAGTGATAAAACAAGCTATGACAGTGATTGGGTGCCTGGGTGCCTAGGTAGTGGAGACAGAATGTCTAAATTCAAATTTAGCTGAGGTTCCTTAGGAAGGTAACATTATCTTTTCAAGGCTTAGTTTCCTCATCTTTAAAATGAAAATAACAATAACTCTTAACCCATTGAATTAGTGCAAGGATTAAATAATGTAATGTATGAAACACCCTCAGCAACTTTTCTGATACCTATTAACTGCTCAGTAAATGTTGGCTTTCATTATTATAATTAAGTCTTTCAAACATCTGTGAAATGTTGCTGTTATTGTTGCTAGCCACTGAACAGCCAGCTCCCAACTCAAGGCTACCCTCTGGACAGCTGACCAAAACACTGTATGGTCCTGTACCATCCTCCTGAATGGCTGTGGATTGAACCATTGTAACTCATAGGAATTTGACCAACTGGTTTTTGGAAGTAGGTTGCCAGGCCTTTCTTCCCAGTCTGGAAGCTCTGCTAAACCTGTTTAGCATCATAGCAACACATAAGCACCATAACAACACATAAGCCTTCACCAGGAGATGATTGGGCTGGGACTCAAACCTGGGTCTCCCGTGTGGCAGGTGAGAATTCTACCACTGAACCACCAATGCCTCCTTGAAATGTTATAATCTTTAGAATCCTAGGAGGTGCACCATGCATTTCCCAATAATTATACAATTTTCTGGATAAAGTAGAAGTGCTGTTTTTGACTTTTGATGGGAAAATATATAATCTCTTTGAAACAACCTAAGTATGGCCCTATCCAGAGAAATGAACTAGATCATAGAATATTATTTTAAAGCGTTAGAGACCTGACTAAAGACCTCCTTCTTCAAGGCCATTTTATAGATACGATAATTTGGCGCATCATGAAAAATGACTCGTCCAGGTCATACTGATATTGTGGCCAGGATCCAGGACCTTGGCTTTTAATTCTGAGAAGTTTTTGCCATATCTCTGAAAGACCTTTTTCGCCCTGTTCCCCTGTTTCATCAGTTTCTCAAAGGCCTATAAAAGAGAAGATTGAGAATGGCCGTCTTGTAGAAAGCATCGCCATCCATCAGGACTCTACTCAAGTCCCAGGCTTTCTGGGCCCTTTGGCTCAATGCCAGTTTTCTGCCTCAGAGAGTTCTGAGTATCACAATCTCATCAGGGTTTATCTCAATCTTATGGTGATATCACATTACATTTATTTCTGTATCCTATTAAATTGTAAACCTCTTGAAGACAGGAGACATGACTTTGCATCTAATAGAATCTATTAAAATAATTTTTCATGAAAGAAAAGATAGAAGGTACAAAGGGATTGCAAGACCATCTATTTCTTTGATGAACTTGAACCTGAAAAACTCCAGAGGGCCCAAGAAAAGTTCATTGCCTATTGCTGATGCTTTCTCCTAGAGTCAGCTGGCAGCAATATGGACTGTATAGACAATAATCAGGGCCAGTGGCACGGAAAGCCTAGAGGTGGGCTGTAAGAAGGAATCTAGGACCCAGTCTCATATATTTAATCTTGGGGGGCAGGACTCTAAAACCACAAAAGGGTCAAAGACTAGAACTTAATCCTTAAAATAGAATATTTGGCAAGGACTTGTTCATAGGAATATGCCAAAATCTTGGTTCCTAGATCTAAACCTAGACCTTAACCCCAAGTAAGAACAGCAGAGCAGGACCAGGGGCCCGGCTTGGTCCACAAATCTGAGACTTGACAAGAAACTATAAAAAAAATCAAAACCAAACCCATTGCTGTCCAGTTGATTTCAACTCATAGCAACCCTAAAGGAGGGGGTGAGATGACCCAGCTTTGAAGATTAGAAGGCTTTGAGGGCAGAAGTCAAGTGGGACATCATAGGATCATCTTTCTCCACTCTCCTCACTGTTGTCTTCTACTGCTGCTTCTCAGCTGTACTTCCTTACTACACCTCAAATTAGACCATAATAGGTGAGAGATATGGTCCCTTGGTGGCGCAAATGGTTTGCACTCAACTGCTAACCTAAAGGTTGGAGGTTCGAAACTACCCAATGGTACTATGGAAGAAAAGCCCTGACAATCTGCTTCTGTTAAGATTACAGCCTATGGAACAGTTGTACTCTGTACATGTGGGGTCACAATGAGTTGGAATTGACTTGACAGCAACTAATAACAATAACAACAGGAGAGAGATGGCCACACTTTCTGCCAGTATGACATTTGTCCAGAAGGATCAAGGACTCTTAACAGTACTTTTACTCTCCTGAAAAGATACAAACATGGGCACCTAGAGCACTTGTCTGGGTAGAAGATTATTTGGTGTTCTGAGATTCTCTGAGGGGTCTATGACCCAAAAGAGGTAAACGATGGTGGCTCTTGAGTCTCTCAAGTCTTCACAGTTACCCAAACCCACCTGGAGAAATCTTACTCCTTTAGAAGTTCTCTCTAGGAATGAAGGTTCTTTTGATTACACTACCATGAACTTGTGGAGATGTTGAGAAAGCAGCTTTCCCTTGTGTCATAGACTAGGGGCTGCTGACACCAGTCCCATGGGGATGATTCCCCGAAGTTCCTGCAAATTCAATGTCACTGACAGAGGATAGTAGATGTCTAGAGAGACAGACTGTTCTGAGAATTCTACAGGAGGCTAAATAAGTCACTAACCAAGAGAAACTCAGGGAGCACACTGCAAACTTACAGACCCGAAAACTTTTCTTTGACATGACAGACACAATTCCTTAACAAAAATTTGAGGTAATGTGTTGACTGATAACCATTACAAAAGAATGGTGATTCATTCCATTTCAAAATCAGGGTTTGATCTTGACAGAGGGCAGAAGCAACATGCTTCATTTTATCTTAAATTATCCGGAGGTCTGGCTTTCAATAGCTGGAGAAAACAGCTGATGTCTTTGTCTTTTTGACCAAAGAAACTCCCCTCTCAGAACAAAAGAAAATCATTAAGATTCTGCTGCTCAAAGACAGGGAATTTACAGTGTTGTTTGAGGTTCTAGGGTTAATTAAACACTAAGAGTTATCTGAGAGTAGCAAGTGAAGGAATGAATTTATTTTCTGTGGAATTTAGATCTCTTCTAGCCTGTAAAAAATTGCAAATGTCACCAGAGTGCCCAGGAGCCCAAGAGTAACAATAGCAGAGATAGGCCTAAACACTACTGAGATTTTACTTAAGCAAATAGGTAACTTTTGAAAAGAGGCACTTGTGTCTCCTCCTGTGTTTGATGCCCAAATCAGCCACGTAACACTTCATTCACCAAGTCTCCTGCACAAAATCCATTATGATCTTGAACCACTGTGTCTCAGTGGAGAATAGAAGTGTGTGGAAAAAGAGACCCTTAACTGGAGACCTGAGGGAAAACAGTGTATCCCAATGGATGCCAGTGTGGAAAGTGGGATGCTGTGACAGCTGCGGCTGGTGGTCTGCCAAATACTCACCATTTGCTTCCTTTTTCCTACCAGAACAACCATTTTGTTTTGAAATGTTAAAAAATTACATTTCCCTACTTTGTTCAAGCTAGAAATGGCCACATGTCACAGTTTAGGCCACTGAGAAGTAAGTGGAAGTTGCTAAGTGAGGCTTCTAGAAAAGTTTTTTTAAAAAGATGCTGACTTTTGCTCTTCCTCTTCTTTTTCCTGCAATGGAAACAAGACTCTGAAGGTGGAGTAGTCACTGAGTATTCACCAGGAGACATATATAAGAACAGAATTCACGTGCTAACGATGGCTGAGCAGAAAGGTAGAAAGTGCTTGTGCCCTTAATGGCATCATGTGGCCATCATATCACCCCTAGATGCCCTGACTCCAGGTTTTTTATTATATGAGATATGCATTACATCCCTAATTATTATTGTTGTTGTTAGGTGCCATTGAGTCGGTTCTGACTCATAGCCACCCTATGTAAAACAGAAGGAAACATTGCCTGATCCTGTGCCATCCTCACAACCGTTGCTATGTTTGAGCCCCTTGTTGTAGCCACTGTGTCAATCATCTCATTGAGGGTCATCTTTCTATTTCACTCACCTTCTACTTTACCAAGCATGAGGTCCTTCTCTGGGGACTGGTTCCTCTTGATAACATGTCCAAAGTACGTGAGACAAAGTTTCACCTTCCTTACTTCTAAGGAGTGTTCTGGCTGTACTTCTTCCAAGACAGATTTCTCATTCTTCTGACAGTCCATGGTATATTCAATGTTCTTTGGCAACACCGTAATTCAAAAGCATCAATTCTTCTTCTGTCTTCCTTGTTCATTGTCCAGCTTTTGTATACCTATGAGGTGATTGAAAATACCATGGTTTGGGTGAGGCCTCAAAGTGATATCTTTGTTTTTTAAAACTTTAAAGAAGTCTTTTGCAGGAGATTTGCCCAGTGCAATATGTTGTTTGATTTATTGACTACTGCTTCCATGGGCATTGACAGTGGATCCAAGTAAAATGAAATCCTTGACAACTTCACTGTTTTCTCTGTTTATCATATGCTGCTTATTGGTCTAGCCTGTGAGGATTATTATCAGCTACTGAATAACTTGGTTTTCTGTTACTTGCAGCCAAATGCAATCCAGACTTATGCAAATCCTACCCTCCTGATGATTTGAGTTTACATAAGCCTCTGAAACCTAGATGCAAATGTATGTAGAGAAGAAACATGGTGAAACTATGGTTTTCCTGTCTTGATTATCAAATTGAATATGGTTAAATTCCTGGCCTTGGGTAAGGTAAAGGTTCAAGAAAAAAAAAATAATAATTTTAATTTTTTAAAAAAGAGATTTTTTTGCACATTTGATTTTATAGCTTTTGAAATTCATACATGCTACAAAGGCATAGTGCAAGAAATAGCATAAATAAAATACCATAAGATGATATTATTTAATTTTATCAGCTATCATACCTAGGAAGAGTCTCATACTACTGAAATCTTAACTCCAGGCCCAGCTATCCCTCTTCACTGTTTGGAGGGGAGGAAGTGTCCACCTCTATTTTCTCTACTCAGATTTTTCTTCCATCTTGCTTTTGCTCCATGTCCCAGGATCCCAAATCCCTATCATCTAAACTGTCCAGGAAAAAAAAAAAAAATTCAAAATAATTGACTAGGCAGAGCAATTTAGCCTCATTTGCCTCATCCTCTCCTGTCTCTTCCATTTTCAGATTTTCCTGAATCAAATGAAGAGTCTCCTGGCTCTTCATCTTAGCTGTCTCTTAACATTGTCCCAAACTCTCTGATCAAATCTGAGCATAGGCCCAAGGGCAAAGTCAGGGGACTTTCCTCCTCCCAAAAGTGTCTATAAGCATAAGATGGTGAAGAAGGGGATGGAGGCACTGGAATCTTTATTCTCTCGTGTTCTAAAGTAAACCCTATGGATGGTAGGATTTTGTTTTGTTTTATTTTCCTCTTCCAATAGAGATGTTTACCTGGGCTCTGCTAGCTCAAGAGGCTCAAATATCAAGGTCTGATATCAGAACAAAAATAGTAAGAACAACACAAAACAGGCTGTTTGAATTCAACCCCTCACAAACTTAACAGCAAGCAGAAGGCTTCCCCAAGTCCCTTCTCTCCCGTAGGTTCCTAAAGACTGTGGTCCCTTCCCTGTCTCTGTTTTCCACACTACTATGACTCAGGAATGGCCTTGCACCTCCCTTTCATTAGTGACACGCTTACGTCTCTTGTCTTCATGGCCAGAGCTCCTCTTCCTGTTGTAGTGGCTAATTGCCTGACAGCCATTGTCACTGGACTGGGTCCAGCTGGATTCCAGACTTTCCTCTCACTAATCACAGCCGATGCATCCTGGGCCCAGTCTTTAAGAAGTAGGTGTGTCCTCAATAAAGTGTCAGGGCCGAGCTGCTTCAGGGACTAGGGCACTTCTCTCTTCTAACTGGCCTGCCCCTAACACAGGAACACATGCACACCCATACACACACACACACACACACACATCTCCTGTATTGCAGAATGTGGGCAACCTTTCTGAGCCTGTTATATCATCAGTAAAATGGGATTAATGATTTTTCCATGCGGTTTCATAAGGATTAAATGAGGTGATTTATGTTAAGTGCTTAGTACTAGGGCTGACACATCATGGGTTCTTGGTAAATCAGTGCTTCTTCAATGCAGGATTTGCCTGTTACTCAGAAGTTGGGGCAGCCAGCAAAGTCCTTTCTTCATCTTTTTCCAGGTAGTAGCCTCTCCACTGTATCTTCCCTTTTTTTCCTTCCAGGATGATAAAAGGTATGTTGCTTTCTGGTCCTCCTTCTAGGCAAGAACTAGCCCCTCCCCAGCAGGGTAAATCCTGAGGCTACTTCTGTCCTCCTTGTAAACATTTTTTTTTTTTTTTTGGTCCCTCTTACCCCAGGTTCCAACTTAAATGTAATATTTTTAGAGAAAAGAAATAAACATTTGAATATAGAGGCTTGATTTTCCTCACTTACCCCCAGAGTGAGGATAGTGATGCTGTTGGGGATGGTGAAGCTTCTACTGTGGCTGTGGAGGAAAAAGTGCGGCAAGCAGAGAAACCACCGACACCAGGATGATTACAGTAAATCCTATAAAAGAAACACAAAGATAAATCAGACCGGAAAAAGCAATTATGTAGAGATGTCACGTGGGATGGACTTTGAAAGACATGTAGGATTTCAACATGCACAAATGGATGGAAAAAGCAGTCCAGGTAGAAGGTTCAGCAATACTAAAATCTTCGAGGTTGGAAATTGTAGAGTATATTCAGTTTGGCTGAATCAAATGCTAAATTCCTGGCTTAAACAAAGGTTAGCCTTGGTTGTTAATGTCTGTGTATCTCCTTCACGACAATTGGAGATCAGGGCAAGACCCTATTGGGAAAAACTAAGAAAGTTGAAAGAATGGTGAAAGCCAGCCTTGTGGCCTAAAATCATGGGCTGGATTCTCACTATGGAGGCTGTTATATCCTGGTAAACGAAAAGTCAATATAATGTGTCCATATGATTCTATTTTAGATTAAAAATACACACACATCCATGAATTGAATTGTATGTGTGTTTGTGTGTGTATAGATAGATAGATTTATAGATATATAAATACATAGATAATTCCATTTAATATTTGTACGTGTAGGTATATGATATATGTATATATACATTGTGTGCATGTATATAATATATATAAATATAAATATGTAACTTTTATAATAAGAAAAATAACAACAAAAGCTTCAATAAAAAGGAAAAATTAGAAAACCATATCTCTTAACTTTCTTCCTCCTCCACATTCCTTAATTAGCAAATATTCAGTGAGATGGTCTTCTTTAGAAAAGATGCCCAAGTGTGGAATAAATGAACCATTAGAAAACAAAAACAAAAAGACACCTTGTTCTTTTTAATGGTTGGCTTGGTAATGCCAGGGAACTTGTGGAAATAGAAATAACATTAGCTAAATAAGACTCTACCCATAGCAGAAAGATTATATTAACGAGCCCCCTCTAGGCTGCATTTTCAGTGCAGACCCATGAAACTTTTATAACCTGATTTTAACAATCCTCCTGAGTTTTCCTGCCAGCTCCAGAGAAGCAAATAGAGAACAGAGGTCTTAAGATTTTTGACCATTGTTCTTCTTCCTCCTCTCCCAAACCAGTCCCACTCCAAATTATCTCTGACTCCTTGATGACAGAAGAGATAAGGCCAGTGAGCTGCCACCTTTTGGCTGCTGACATTCTTGCCCATCACTGACTTAACACACCCAAAGAATGCTGTATCAGAAGCTTGAAACTTCACTCAAATTATCAGAGCCATGTTGCACAGGATATTGTTTATTGCTCATGAAGAAACAGAAAGAATTAGTGAGTTAAAGAGATAAGGTCAGAGAAATAGAAAATAGTCACACCATGCATGACCTTGAAGGTCTTGGAAGAGAGTTTAGTTTTATTCTAAACACAGAATGCAGCAACAGGAGAATTTTAAGCAAGGCAGCGACACAACCTGGTTAAGAAGGTCACTCTTGCAGATTTGTGGAGAATTAAACTGGAGTGAGACAAGAGTGGAACCAGGAAGACCAGTTTAGTGACAGTAAACTAGGAAAGAGGTGATGTATGAAACATATTACCTTATATAAATTTACACATGACTATGTATTTATGGAAACCCTGGTATTGTAGTGGTTAGTACTATGGCTGCTAACCAAAGGGTCGGCAGTTCAAATCTACCAGGCGCTCCTTGGAAACTCTATGGGGCAGTTCTACTCTGTCCTATAGGTGTTTTTTTTGGTTATGTATTTATACATATACATATGTATAAATACACACACACACACATATATACGTATACATATGTATACATATAGAGAGTTCAGTCTAGTTGCCCTTGTGTGGTGAAATAAGTTCTTTTATGTGGCTTTTTGCCTTGCTCTCTGGAAAAACAGCTTGAGAGACTTTTCCTCTAAGCCCTGAGGGGTTACTTTTGCCCTAGTTTTCTATCCCAGAAGATTTGTTACTTTTGTCCAGGTTGATTGATATTTCCTGGGTAAGCTATAAACAGCTTGGTTTTGTTACCTTTTGTCTGATCCTGGGCTGCAGTCCACCCTGTGATTGGTATGCTCCTAGCAGCGATTGGTCAATAAACTATGCAGATGAGGTGAGTTGTAGTCCAGCTGTGACTGTTATGCAAATGAAGGGTCTGTGGCCTACCAAGAGGGGATTGGTAAATTCGTGGCCCCGGTGGGGGTGCCATGGTTTGAAATTGACAAGAAGTTTTTATATTTAAGCTGCCAGCCCTATAGAGGTTTGGAGACAGAAAGAAACAGGAAGAGAAGCAGCAGAAAGAAGAAAGAGGAGAGATGAGAGAAGCAGAGAGAGAGAGGAGCCAAGGAATTGCCTAAAAGAGCTGCAACATGGTCAAGGGTTGTAACACTGAAGATAGTGAGAGGCCCAGATGGGTCACAGTGGCAGAGGTGGCAGCAACAGGTCCAGAAGGGGCCCAGTGGCAGAGATGGCAGTGACAGACAGTAAGGCCTGTCCTCAGGTGACCAATAGGAGCCCTGCAAGCTTAAGAGGTCCTGAGAGAGACGTCCTGAAGAAGTGAGATTTTACCTACATGCTTCCTGAAGCTGATCCTGAGCTATTGGTCCCTATCCTGAGTTGTACCCTGTTCCTTAAATGAACCACTTAACTGTAAGCATGGTCTGTGAGTTCTGTGTGGCCATTGCAACAGATTATCAAACCCAGAAGAGAAGTAGAGAGTGTCATGGTAGGGAGGGCTGGTGTGAGGATTCATAAACAGTTTGGAGGGTGGAGGTATGTCTGACCTCCACCTCATGAGAATCAGATTTGGGTTGATTCTGGTCATTATCCCCACTAAAGTCAGACAGATCCTGATGCTACTCCTACCATTTTACACCTCGAGTCTATTCTGATCCCTGGTGATCCCACGTGTATCAGAGTAAAACTGTGTTCTACGGGAGTTTGAATGACTGGTTTTTCAGAAGTAGATCACCAGGCCTGTCTTCCAAGGCATCTCTGCGTGTACTCAAACCTCTAATCTTTTGGTTAGCAGTCAAGCACATTAACTGAACAATTCAAGGACTCCTAGATATGCGTACAAACATAGAAATACAAGCAAGGATGACAAGACTTCATCTCACATACTTTGGACATATTACGAGGAAGGACCAGTCCCTGGAGAAGGATATCGTGCTTGGTAAAGTAGAGGGTTTCAACAAAAAAGAGGAAGACCCTCAATGAGATGCATTGACACAATGGCTACAACAATGGGCTGAAGCATAAAAATGATTGTGAGGATGATGCAGGACCAGGCAGTGTTTTGTTCTGTTGCATGTAGGGTCATTATGAGTTGGAACTGATTTGACAGCATCTAACAACAACATTTTTTTTTTTAACAACAACAACAACAACATAGTATTTTATTGAATTCCTTTGCTGTTGGTCCTTTTTTGTTTGTTTTTATTGTTAAAAATAATACTTTCAATAACACCCTTGCCAAAGGTTGTTGAGCATGCTCTATTTCTTCAGGGTTAATTATTACAAGCAGAACTAGGTCAAAGGTACACATCTTTTAAGGGTTTTAATACAGATTGCCAAACTGCCCCCCACAATGGTTGTAATAATTTATACCTATATCAGAAGTGCATGACTGGGCACTTTTCCACACATCCTCTTCTTATAATTTCAACTTGCCAAGTTGATGGACAAAAACATTACAGTTATTTTAGTTAGCATTTCTTTGATTATTTGTGAGGTTAAATATATGTAGTGCTCCTTTTATTTTTCTGTGCATTATCTTTAAAGTAGAGCAAAGAGTTAAGTATCATAAAGGTTCTTTTAAATTATGGATTTATCATAAAGCAAGCCTCAACAAAATCTAAAACATTGAAATAATACAGAACATCTTCTGTGATCAAATGCCACAAAAGTAGAAATCAATACAAGAAATAGCAAAGAAAAAAAAAAAACAAATGCAGAGAAACTGAACAACACCTTGCTTAAAAATTACTGAGTAATAGAAGAAACCAAGGATGAAATAAAAATAATTAATATAATCAAATGAGAATGAAAACACATCTTACCCAAAGCCTTTGGGACATAGCAAAAGTAGTGCTTAGAGGTCAATTTATAGCAATATATGTACATGTCAAAGAAAAAAAAAAGGGCTATAATCAAAACATTAAACCTATAGCTCAAACAAATAGAAAGAGAGCAGCAAAAGTGTTCTCAGTCACCAGAAGAAAGGAAATAATAAAGATTAGAGCAGAAATAAATGAAATAGAGAACAGAAAAACAATAGAATCAATGAGACCAAAAGTCGGTTCTTTGAAAGGATCAACAAGATCTACAAACCACTGACAAAAGAAAAACAGGACAGGAAGCAAACAACCTGGATAAGAAGTGAGACAGGTAGTATCACAACAGACCCAAATGAAATAAAAAGGATCGTAACAGAATACTATGATAAATTGTACTCTAACAATTTGAAAACCTAGAGGAAATGGACAAATTTCCAGAAACATACTACCTACTATACAGCTACAGTAGTCAAAGCAGCCTGGTACTAGTACAACAACAGACACAGGCCAATGGAACACAACTGAGAACCCAGATGTAAATCTATTCATCTATGAGCAGCTGATATCTTACAAGGGGCCAAAGTCCATTAAGTGGGGAAAAGATAGGTCTCTTTTTTAAAATAGTGCTGGCATAACTGGATAACCATCTGTAAAAAAATGAAACAAGATCCATACCTCGCACCATACACAAAAACTAACTCAAAATGGATCAAAGGCCTAAATATAAAACCCAAAATGATAAAGATCATGCAAGAAAAAATAGGGACAATTCTGGGGCCCTAATACATGGCATAAATAATATACAAACCATAACTAAATATGCACAAACACCAGAAGATAAAGTAGATAACTGGGAGCTTCTAAAAATTAAACACTTATGCTCATCAAAAGACTTCACCGCAACAGTAGAAAGAGAACCTACATTGGGGAAAAAATTTCTGGCTACAACATATCAGACACGGTCTAATCTCTAAAATCTACAAAATACTTCAACCCCTCAATAACAAAAAGACAAATAATCCAATTTAAAAAACTGTCAAAGAACATTGTCGTGGATTGAATTGTGTCCTCCCAAAAACGTGTATCAACTTGGCTAGGCCGTGATTCCCAGTATTATGTGATTGTCCATCATTTTGTCATCTGATGTGATTTTCTTATGTGTTGTAAAATCCTACCTCTGTGTTGTTAATGAAACAGGATTAAAAGCAGTTATGTTAAGGAGGCAGGACTCAAACTACAAGGTTAGGTTGTATCTTAAATCAATCTCTTTGGAGATACAAAAGAGAGAAGTCAGCAGAGACAGGGGACCTCATACCACCAAGAAAGAGGCACTGGAAGCATAGTGTGTCCTTTGGACATGGGGTCCCTGTACTGAGAATCTCCTAGATCAGGGGAAATTTGATGACAAGGGCCTTCCCCCAGAGGCAACAGAGAGAAAGACTTCCCTTGGAGCCAGCACCTGAATTCAAACTTCTAGCCTTCTAAATTGTGAGAAAAGAAATTTCTCTTTGTTAAAGCCATCCACTTGTCATATTCCTGTTAAAGCAGCACTAGATAACTAAGACAGATACGAACAGACACTTTACCAAAGAAGTGTCTTCGGGCAGCTAACAGACACATGAGGAAAAACTCAAGATAATTAGCCATCAGAGAAATGCAAATCAAAACTACAACAAGATATCATCCGTCTCACCCCGTTAATGGCACTAATAAAAATAAATAACAAATGTTGGAGAGGTTGCAGGGAGATTGGAATTCTTATGCAGGCTGGTGGGAATGTAAAATGGTACAACCACTTTGGAAAACAAAATGATGCTTCCTTAAAAAGCTACAAATATCATACAATCCAGCAATCCCACTCCTAGGAATATACCCTAGAGAAATAAGAGCCGTAAGTCAATCACAAAAGAGACCACTATTGTAAGAACTCAAGAAAAGGTTTAAAAAAAAATTATTTGATGGCTACCAGGGTGGGGGCAGGAATCACTAACTAGACAGTAGACAAGTATCAACTTCGGTAAAGGGAAAGACAACACACAGTATAGGGGAAGTCAGCACAGCTTGACCAAAGCAAAGGCAAAGAAGTTCCTAGACATATCCAAACACCTTGAGGGACTGCGTTGCTGGGGCTGGGGGCTGGGGACTGGGGACTATGGTCTGGGGGGACATCTAGGTCAATTGAAATAGTTCATAAAGGAAATGTTCTACACCCCACTTTGGTGAGTAGTGTCTCAAGTTTTAAAAGCTTGCGAGCAGCCGTCTAAGATACATCTATTGGTCCCATCCCATCTGGAGCAAATGAGAGTGAGGAAAACACAAGGAAAATATTAGCCCAAAGGGCTAAAGGACCAAGTGAACCACAGCCTCCACCAGCCTGATCTCAGAAGAACTAGATGGTGTCCAGCTACCACCACCTAGCGCTCTGACAGGAATCACAACAAAGAGTCCTGGACAGAGCAGGAGAAAGATGTAGAACAAAATTCAAATTCACACACAAAACAAGCTTACTAGTCTGACAGAGACTGGAGGAACCCCCGAGACTATGGCCTCTGAACATTATGCTAATCCAGAACTGAAACCACCCCTGAAGGCCACTTTTCAGATGAAGATTAGACAGGCCTATAAAATAAACAATAACATACTTCAGGAATGTACTTCTTAGCTCAAATATACCAGACCAAATGGGCAACTCCTACCCAAAAGCAAGACCAGAAAGCAGGAAGGGACAAGAACCGGATGAATGGACACATGGAACCCAAGGCAGAAAGGGGCAGTATACTGTCACATGTGGTGATTGCAACCAATGTTATAAAACCATATGTGTATAAAATTTTGAAAGAAATTAAGCTATAAACTTTCACCTAAAAAACATAATTTTTTTTTTAATTATGGATTTAGAAATTTATATTATATACAAAATCCTGCCCTTGTAGTCTGCAAATCGTCTGTTGTTTGTTAAGCCCTTTCTTAGATCCATACAAAAGCTGGGCTGCCGCGCGTGCTATCTAACATGTTGAGTAAGTCCGCAGGGCGTGCAAATGAAAGTGAACGCTCTGAAAGGTGGTTCCAGTTGCTATCTGGTGTGTGAAACGAGGTGCTTAACAAATGGTTCTGGAACACTTTTGTGAATCCCACGCTGGTCTCACTGTAAAACTAATTGAACAATCAGGGTTTGTGGTTCTCTAGTGAAGGAAGGAAATTCAAATTGGCAGGCAAGCCATGTAAGTGAAAAAGCAGCATCTCCAAGAGACACATTAGAGAAACCAGCTCTCAAAGCCCATCCTTCAAAATGGTACCGAGGATTAGAGGGACTCCGCCATGGAGCTGTGCCATCTGGATCCTCACTGCAGTGTTAACTGTGAATTGCTACCTATAGGAAGAAAGGAGCCATGTTCACTCTTTATTGGGAAAACATTAAAAATATAAGAATTAAGAGGGGGCTTATAGTAGTTAGTGGACATAAAAGCTGTGAATTTGGTAGTAAAATAGTGAACAAATTTGTGGTTTGCATTTCTTAGTCTTGAGCTTTTATTGATTCAGGAACAAAGGGGTAAATCATTCAATGACGTTCCAGCTTGGAGTCTGAATAGCTTTTGGCTTTAATCCTGTATGGCCTAAATGGAGGCAGAAGTGGGGCGAATAGACTGTGTGTTTCTACTGAATATGAAAAAGGTGAAAATCCCCTTTTCTCATCTATTTTTATTTATCGGATTCTGTGACCTTAGAAATGAAACAGCTGAAAATATATAATTTCCAATCCTTTAAACACTGGCAAATCATGGGTCTTGGATCCCTCTGACAGCCAGGGTTAGGAGGCAGGATCAGAACTCAGCTGCTGACACCTCACGCCAAATCACTGTACTCCCCAAGGACATCATTTATGCAAAATTACAAGTCACATTATGGCATGGGAGAATGAATTATTACACTGGGATTTTGTGACTGGTTCAGTCCCAAGGTGAGTTTAATGAAGTCCCAGGAAGATGGCACCTTTAGCCAAAAGAAGGGGAAAGAAGTAATATTTATTAATCACTTTTCTATGGGCTACGCCTGGGGGCAGTGGTAGTTCAGTGGTAGGATTTTCTTCTTCTGTGCTAGAGATTCTGGTTCGATTCCCAGTCATGCCCTTCGCGCACAGCCACCACCTGCTTGTCAGTGGAGGCTTGCCTATTGCTATGACACTGGACAGATTTCAGTGGGAGCTTCCAGGCTAAGACAGACTAGCTGTGGAGTAACCTCCTCATCAGCTCAGACTACAGTAAAAGCCCTATGGATCACAACAGTACAACCCTATTTTGTGTGGAATTACCACGAGTGGGGCCGACTCCATGGCAGCTAACAACAACAATGTGCCAGGCCCTCTACTAGTGCTTTATCATATTGTATTGCAGTAAATTCTCACAACAATCCTCTGAGATTTATACAACTATCTCCATTTTCCTAAGTAAGAAATTGGGGCTCAGAGAAATTAGATAGTGTGTCCAAGGCCACACAACCAGAAGTGACCTTAGGTCTGTGTGACTCAGAAGCCTATGAACTTACCACTGCCCATCTACATTTTGGATTTCAGGATCTGGGGAAAAATATACCCTGGATTCAGAGACATAGAGAGAAGGGGCAGAAGGACAGAGTGGAGCATTCCCATCATCCCAGATCAAAGCCAGAAGAGGCTTTACATACTACTGAGCCCAAATCCTCTGATGTACAGATGAGGACACAGAGGCCCAGGGACTTCGGTTGAGTTCCCTAGAAGCAGAGGGAGACACAGGTGGGGATTGTGTAAGCGAGTGAGGAAGCCAGGATAGGGCAGGGGAAGAAGCTGAGCTTCTGGGCTCCCCCGCTCACAGCCCGCACCAGCTGCCAGACATGGGAGTGAGGCCATTTTGGATGCTCCAGTCACAGTTGACCAGTCCCAGCTGACACCATGTGGAGTAGACATAAACCATCCCCGCTCAGCTCTGCCCAAATTCCTGGCCCATGAACAATGAACTGGTTTTTGTTTTAAACCACTAAGTTTTGGAAGGGCTTGTTTTACAGTAATAGATAACTAAAGCATCTCCAGCAGCTGTGTCTGATGGGGGAAGACACAGCAAAATCTAGCTGTTGTTTCTAGTAAAAGCAGAGCTATCCAGGGCCAGAGAAAATATGTGAGAGCTACCGGGAGGCATGGCCTCAGGCCTTGCGCTCAAGCTCTACAGCCTTGATTTCCCTGGGAGCGTATCTCATTACGTTTGTAATGAGTAAGTGACCTTTCTCTGGGTCACTTTTCTTAAAATTCAACTTGTAGGAAGAGAGCATTGAGTAGGCCTAACTTGGGTAAGGGCCCATCCCTTGACCAGGGATTGAGTGTGCACCCATCTGATGGTCCGTCTAGGAAGTTGAATCTCAAATAGTGTGACATGGGAGCTGTATCCTGATGGAAGAATCCTGAAGAGATGGGTTCTTCCATCTTTGGAACTTTAAACCTCCTAAGTCTTCTTTATGAAGCTTGGTTATACGTCTTCTTCTCCTATTCCAGCCCCACAGTTTCAGTAAATCCCTTTGGCGCTTGCAATCCAATAGCCTTAACTAATACATAAATCATGAGAGAAAGTAGCCTTGGAATATAGTTCTCATTTAGCAGATGAGGAAACTGATTAAGTCCAGGCCGTTTGACTTTCAGGCTAATGCCTTTCTTCTGCTCCACAGGAGAAGCCAGCCCTGGGATAGAATGATCATTTTTCAGATAAGGACAATGAAGTCAAAGACCACAGAAGGAAAGTGTTAGCAATTTCAAGGATAACTCAAGCCTCCAGACCCCGAGGGCGGGGAGGCCTCAATACTGATGGTGTTCCATATTTGGTCTTATCGCAGGAGATGTTTAACCCATGATTAAAAATAGAAACTATTTACTGAGTTAGTTACTTTATGTTTTGAATCAATAGCAAAGAAATACATTTACACCTGCTCCCAATTCACTTCTAAAAATGAATGAGAATCTAGTTTTATTAAATGAGTTATTGGGAAAGTTATTTGTCCTACCTAATAGAAATTCTCAATACTGAGTCAAAGGCCTCAGGTGCATTCATAAAATGCTCTTAAAAACCCACATAATAAAATGATTTACATTTTAAAAACTATTAAAAACTATGAATCTATTATTCATGAATTTACCCAAATTATTGAATTAGTTTCAACTTTCTCTAGTCTTTAGGTTATGAGTGGGTTTTTTTTTTTTCTATTTTCTCTGTTGAAAATATTTTTTCTCTGTATTTTGTTTCTTTATTTGTCAAGAAGATATGTCCTTCAGACTCAAGAAATATTCCCTTTTTTCCACACTGTATGTTCATGTTTGTTCACACTCCTTACATCTTCACAGGCTTTAGTTGTATTAGTTTTTTCATTTCTGAACTTTTATAGTGCCTTCATTCTGGCAATTAAATGTGGTTTCTTACACTGTTATTTTCAGTGTGTGCTTTCAGCTTTAAGATTACATTTTCACTGATGGCCGTAAATCTTTTTCCTTCTTTAACATGCCACATAATTTTCAATTTAGTAGTAAAATAAGAGACATTTTTCATTAATTTCTTCAAAAGGCATTTAAGAAGAGTCTCCTATATACAAGGGATGGGGGTGGGCTCAGCATCACCGAGATGAATATGACACCATTCCTGGCTTCAAGGAATGAATGAATGAATGGATAATGCCCCCTCAGTCTTTATCTATTCAAGTGTCCTATCATTGCAAAGAGAATTAAGCCAGTTAGAGCACTGTGGAAACTGAGGCACACCCCAGTGGCACATTCCAAAAAGAAAAGTCACAGAACTCGAACCACAGCAACTACAAATATTCAGTGTTCTTGAACATACAGAGGATGAAAGTCCTGGGCTGGGAATCCGAAGACCTGAGCTCTGGTTCTAATCCTGCCAACACCAGCTCTGTGACAATGTTCAACCCCTTCTGAGCTTTGGTTTCTAAAAAATTGAGAAGATGGACTTGACACTTTTAAGTGTCTCCCCAGTTTCAAAATATATGAACAACGAGCAAAGTAAAATTTCTCCTGTTTCTAACCAGAGACAACAGAATGAAATTAGGAAACTGAATATTAAGGGTAGTTGTGAGATATAGTTCCCACTAGTAGGAACTTAACGAAATATATAGCTATTCTCAAAGAGAGAGATTAAGGCCTCCCTGGCTTAAGATATTTAAAAATAAACCCTGCAAAGTTTCATGGCATATACTGTTGGCATCCTGGCAAAGCCTCTGAAAACAAGAAAAGAAAAGGAAGAAACAGAGATAAATGGGCTTTTTTCTTTCTTGAATACCTATCATTGTATAAAATAATTTTAGTAGTGCCCAGAAGTATACCATTCTTTGTTTCTTAAAACAGAATCAAAAGAAATGAAATGTTGGTAGAATAACTTCGCAAGCTATTCATTTACAGCGACAAATTTACAAATAAACTTTTTTTTTTCACACAGGACTGCAGCTTCAAGACATCAAATGTGTATTTTGTACAGCACATCAGAATGTTAAGTTAACGAGACACGTGAGTGAATAATATATCAACATAACGATAAGCCTGAGTGACAAAGTAATCAAATATGAGGAAAACATTTTTGGGAGCAAAGTGGTAACAGCTGCAATAAGGCATGAGATAAATTGTGCAGGATCCATTTAGCTCGGGAGACCCAAGTGAGAAAAAAAGGAAGCAGCAAGAGTTGAACATGAGCTCACATTGTGTCAAAGTTCAAGGACTAAGGAAAACTCTCTAGGCAGTGAAGGCAAAGCAAGGAGGCACCAAACAGAACTGAAGAGAGGGAAGCCCATTTGAAGGCATATAGATGACGTGGATCACCGAGGTAGCACACAGAGAGAATTAATGAGTCAGAACAGACATGGAACATACAATTTCCATAATGTTATTTTACCCTGTTTTCAAGATTTGTGTTCTTCCTTGGAAATATGTACTATGTTCCCTAAGTGAGCCCTCATATAGTTGAGGAGGGGAATCTGAATTGGTTCCAAAGAAGCAGAAAGGAGGAAAATTAAAAGTGGATGTCCAAAAATGTGGCCTAAAGTGTAGACAGCTGTGAAATAAAGCAGAGGGCCAAAAGCCCCCAACTGTAAGAAAATATATTCTCTAACGTACAAAACTCTGTGAACACATAAGCGAGACAAGAGTAACGTTAGGCCTTAATGGAATTGAATTCAAGTTTAAACAAACATCAAGGTGGTTAGGCTTTTTAAGTAACGTCAGAAAATTCAAACAGATGAGTCCCCTGGTAACAATATCTCAGACACCTTATACATGTGTTGTATTTCATGTCTGCTGGCTACATTGACTTTCAGGTTTTTCTGTTTGTAAAACGGCCAGCGATGAATTGGGGTGAGGCTTCACTAAACATTAACAGAGATGTATAAAGCACATTGGGACCTGTGGGTAAACTGAACCAAATGTACAAAAAAAAAAAAAATTTATGGAAAGATTGGACTTTCTCCTGTGATCTGATCGGGTAGGGAGGTTTTAAAATACCAGATTTTGAAAACAAAACATTCTCGACTTGGGCAAAGAAAGGTGATATGGCAGACAAGGGGTATGGAGGGATGGCCCAGCCAAAGCACCTCCCTTATATCCAAAAAACAGCTGCCCATTGTAGCTAGGGGAAGATGCATGTGGTAGAGGATACCTGAAGCATAGAAATGTAGAGAAGCAAAAGAAAGCATCCAGAAAGCTTACCAAAACCCCTTGCATTTGTCCTAGGTTTTGCATTTCACCAAGTTTTCTATGGAAACTATAGCAACCAACATTTTCCATATGAGTAATCTGAGGGTTGGAGAGATTTCTAACCTAACCAACACTGCACCAGCTGGAAAGTAGATCTACACCAGGTCTACCGTCACCAAAGCTAGTACGTTTCCCACTCTTTCTTTCTTGATACAGTGGACATTATTCAGGGGATTTACTTACTCAAACCACCACCTGTCTTTCAGTGTGTCATCCTGTGGTGGCTTGTATACTGCTGTGATGCTCAAGTTATGCCACTAATATTTCAAATACCAGTAGGGTCACCTATGGTAGACAGGTTTCAGCAAAGTTTCTAGACTAAGACAGACTAGAAAGAAAGATCTGCTGATCTACTTCTGAAAATTATCCAATGAAAACCTTATGGATCGTAAAAGAATACTGTCTGTATAATACTGGAAGATGAGCCCCCTAGGCTGAAAGGCACTCAAAATAACGCAGTGACCACAGCAATGGACTTGAGCATACCAGTGACCATGAAGATGGTGCAGGACTGGGCCATGTTTCATTCTATTGTTTGTGCGGTCGCCATGAGTGGGAGCTGACTCAACAGCAACTAACAGCACTTACTGATGCAGCCAAAGATCCTTGCTATAGAGTTTATGTGCTCTCTGTGCTAATCCGAATTGAGGAAGTCCTGATTCACACATCCAGAAACGTCCTGAGTCAGGCAGAGGCAAAAGAGAGAATTGTTAGTGTCCTTCGCCAGAGAAAAGCGTGGATAGGAAAGGCAAATGAAGGAAACTAACATTTATTGAGCACCAACTGTATGCCAGACACTGAGCTAGGTGCTCACATGATATTTCTTTTAATCTTACCCTGAAGAACAGGTTTTATCAATTCCTTTTTATAGCTGAGGAAACTGAGGATCAGAGAATTTAAGAAACATCCCCAACATTACCTAGCTAGAAGGCAGGAGAGCCAGGATTTGGAAAACAAGTTCATTTGGCTTTAAAACCTCTTATTTCCAATATACCCTGCTTTGTAATGGTTGTAACAGCTTGCATTTGCCACTAACTTAAAGGTTGGTAGTTCGAATCCACCAAGTGGTACCACAGAGGAAAGGCTTGGCAATCTGCTTCCATAAAGATTACAGTCAAGAAAATCCTATGGAGCTGTTCTATCTACTCTGTAACACTTGGGGTCGTCAGTGACAACAGGTTTGGTTTGGGTTTTTTTATGTTGCTTCACAACAGTCATGTTTGAGAGTTGCAGGTTAAAAAATGCTTTCACATACATAAATTCACTTGATCTGAAGCGTAGGACCCTCTCTGCTCATTATAGGACCTCAGCCTGGGTGGAAGGGGTGGGGCAGTCACTTCACTCCTTCCCTTTACCCAGGAATAGGAGTAAAATCTGGGTGGAAGAGGAGAGGGTCTGGTTCTTTCCTCTGGAACCAGCATCTCAATCCCTAATGTGGAGAAGAGAAGAAAATTGTGTCATTTTAATAGACATCATTCGTTCCATTTTGCTGAGCTGTATGATTGCACGTCATACCTACTGCCTGTGGAAGCGGCACCTGCCACACACAGATTGCAGAAATTTTTACAAAGAGCAGTCTGAGCCCACGGTAGAGAGAAAACATTCCTCAATGCAGGGTGTCACATTTTCCCTTTCAGAAATGGGAGCTGCACTGAGTCCAATCACTAAAGAGCATCCCAAAGGCAAAATGCTCACTAGTGTAAGATACCTGCTATTCTTGCTAAGATTGCCTTCACTTGGGGATGGTCAAGGAAATCATCACATTGAGTCCCAAGGCCCAGTATGGAGATGCTGATTTACTGAACACCTCTGAGTGGCTGCACAGAGAAGCTGCTGTCCCCCATGCCAAATTTTCCCACTCTCATCCCCACATCTCCTACCCACACCCTACATTGTGCTGTTCATAAAACAATATGGAAAAGTGAGTAAGCGATCTGTGTAGTTCATGGAAACAAATATATGTTTCCCTAAAGTATTAGGATAATCAACACTAGCTGTAACAATCTCAAAATCTCAATGGATTAAAACAAAATTTATTTCTTATTCATATCAGAGTTAAATGAGAATCAGATAAGGCTCTCTGGCTGGCTTTTCTCCATATGATGACTCAGACACCGAAGCTTCTTCCATTCTGTGACTCCTCCTTTTCATGGCGTCCAGTTTGCCCTAGAATTTCTCTGTGTATCCTGGATGGTGGGAAATGGAGGAAGGGGTGTGGGGAAGACACACTGGTACTTAACCATCTCATCGCAGCTGTAAATAAACATGTTGCATACGCTCATATTTCACTGGCCAGAGTTAGTCACATGGCCAGCTTAACTGCAAAGAAGACTGGAATATATAGAGAAGCACTGACACCATAAGTCTGTTTCACCCTTCTTTTCTTGCACAAAACACAGTCACTTCCTTCCCAAGGGTCACAATACAGGAACTCATCAGTCACTGCATTCAACTCAAGCCCAGGGTCTCTGGTTGTGATGGTTAAGATTGTGTGTCAACTTGGCCGGGCCATGATTCTCAGTGTTTTGGCAGTTGTGTAATGTCGTGATGACTTCCCTATTGAAATCTGACATGTGATCACCCCCATGATGGAATCTGCTGAGTGGTACCAGTGGGGGCAGGGCCTATGGTGGCTCACTGCCCCCTCAGCCTTCATCTCTCTGTCCTCAGCAGCCCTAATTCCTTCCTGCTCGCCTTGCTGAGGATTTTTGGCATGTTCTGGATCCTGTAGCTGCCCCTTGTTCATCTGACCTCCCATTCTTGAGACTTGAGTTAGCAGCTTGCTTGCCAGCCTTGGAATTCATCAATCTTCACAGCCTGTGAGCAAGAGTCCTGCTCTCTGACCTGCTGATCTTGGGTTTGAAATCCCCTGCAGCTACGTGAATCAGGAGAAGCCTTGCGATCTTGCCTGCCAGTCTTGGGATTCATCAACCTTCACAGCCTGTGAGCAAGGGCCCTGTTCTCTGACCTGTCAATCTTGGGTTCACCAGCCCCTGCAGCTACATCAGTCAGGAGAAGCCTCTATCCTGATTCATCAACTTGGAACATTCCAGCCTCTACAATCACGTGAGCTGTTTCCTTGATATAAATCTCTCTCTATATATATATTTATACACTTTACTGGTTTTGCTTCTCTAGAGAACCCAGCCTAAGACACTGGTAAAGCTCCTCTTGGTCTGGCAACATATGAACTAAAAAGACAAATGATGTGTCTCCTCTCCCACCTAAGGTACAATGCTAGAACAGGGAAACAATAACTACAACAATAACTTTCATTAGAAAAGTGGAAGGCACCATAGTCCTTGGTCTATAGCATTTGAAGAATTCCTCTGAGCACACATTGGAAGGTCTTTCATTGGGTGTATGTGGAATTACTTGATTAGGCTCTTACTGCTCTCTCTGGAGGAAGTCCGTTGTCCAACAACCTCCATGGTCCCTGCCCTGGCACCCCCTTGGAGATGCCTCCTTGTGCATTATTTTCCTTCTCCACATCTCAAGTGGTGTCTGGGGAACACAGCTTCTTTTGGGACCATATGATCTTTGAAGCCTGGCTGTTGCTCATGGAAGGTTGTGGATCCAAGGATTGATTTAAGTCTTCAACAATCAGAGGTTTTGGTGTCCAGGCTTGTAGTTTCTTCAGCAACATAATTTCCTAAAGAGCTTAGTAGACTTACGATTAATTTGCTTTCAGTGTCCCTTCCCCCATTTTTTGTTTCCTGTGCCAGTAGCCACACCTAAAGTTCCTTGTTGTTGTTGTTAGGTGCCATTGAGTTGGTTCTGACTCATAGCAACGCTGTGCGTGAGAGAACAAAACACTGCCTGCTCCAGCACCATCCTTACAATCATTATTATGCTTGAACTCATTGTTACAGCCACTGTATCAATCCACCTTGTTGAGGGTCTTCCTCTTTTTTGCTGACCCTGTACTTTAAACCCTGGTTGCGTAGTGGTTAAGTGCTATGGCTGCTAACCAAAGGGTCAGCAGTTCGAATCTACCAGGCACTCCATTGGAAACTCTATGAGGCAGTTCTACTCTGTCCTATAGGGTTGCTATGAGTCACAATCAACTCAATGGCACTGGGTGGGTACTTTACCAAGCATGATATCCTTCTCCAGGGACTGATCCCTCCTGACAACATGTCCGAAGTATGTAAGATGCAGTCTTGCCATCCTTGGTTCTAAGGAGCATTCTGGTTGTACTTCTTCAAAGACAGATTTGTTTGTTCTTTTGGCAGTCCATGGTATATTCAATATTCTTCGCCAACACCACAATTCAAAGGCGTCGATTCTTCTTCAGTCTTCCTTGTTCATTGTCCAGCTTTCACATGCATATGATGCCACTGAATATACCAAAAGTTCTCTCCTAGATAGAGATTTTTTCATAGGATGACCAACCTTCCTGGTTTGCCTGGGAAAGGGGAGCTTCCTAGGACATAGGACTTCCAGTGCTGACACTGGGAACAAAAAAAACCAAGCCCATAACCATCAAGTCAGTTCCAACTTATAGTGGCCATATAGGTCAGAGTAGAACTGCCCCATATGGCTTCCAAGGCTGTAATCTTTATGAAAGCAGATTCCCACATCTTTCTACTACAGAGTGGACTGGTTGATTAGAACTACCAACCTGTAAGTTAGTAGCTGAACACTTAAACACTGCACCACCTGGGCTCCTCTGACACTGGGAAAGTCGCAGGCAAACCAGGCTGAGTTGGTCAGCCTAGTTTTTCAAGTCCACATATGTCTTTGCTTCCTTGCCCCCATACTCCTCCCTTGGTCAACTTAATGCTACCTTGAGGCCATCTGGAACAACAGGTAGGAAGGCCATATCCTGAGAAATAATAGGCAGTTGTCACTCAAACCATTTTTAAATGTTATCTCTTATTCTTTGGCTTGTGTAACACTATTGAACTTCTCAACCCACTTTATTTCTATACACTTTGATTTCTCTTGTACAGCGGCAAATTCTTTCTTGAGCTTCTTTATAGACATACCTTGTTAACTGCAGCCAATAATAGCTAATGCAGATTAACACTGTGAACAGCTATAATGTTTTCTAACCACTGTTTCTAGAGCCATCAAACATGCCCTCTAAGTTATCAGAGGCAACTATTTTATCAGTAAATATAAAATATTAAAACTCTACAATTATAATGGATAATAACTTCACCAAAGACATGTATTTCTTTCCCCACTATCTGTGTTTAGGTTCTGAGTTTAGGCAGATTTTATTCTCAATTTTCACGTTCTGTATTTTGGCATGCTGTATATTTTCAGGGCTATTCTCAGTAATTGACAGGACACTAGCCTAAACAGGGCCTTCATGTCTAATCTGTAGATTCCTACAGGGAGACAGACTGACCCTGCAGAGAGCCACAGCCATCACTGGTATAATGATTCAAGGTCAAACCAAAAAAAGAAAAAACCATTGCTGTCGAGTCGATTCTGACTCATGGTGACCCCACATGTTACAGAGTAAAACTGTGCTCCATAGGGTTTTCTTGGCTGTACTCTTTATGGAAGCAGATTGCCGGGTCTTTCTCCCATGTTGCCACTAGGTGAGTTTGAACTGCCAACCAAGACAGCAGAGTCTATATCCGTTGACACATTCCCTCCTTGGAAGGTTCTCTGGGTGCAAGTCATACACACTGATTCAGCAAAAAATACTAAAAGGAAGTAAAAATCACATGAAGCCATCTTTCCCCCACAAAGCAGAGATGTGTCGGCTTAAAGAAGGAACATTCTGGACTTTCTTCTTCTGCAAGGAACGCAGATTCCCAGAGCAGTGGGGGTGATGGCGAGGAAGGTGTCTGGCCCCAACTTGGCTCATACTTAAGAGTGAGGCAGAACCACTGTCCAAGCCGTATCACTTTTCTGATACTTCCTGGACCCTCATACGGAATATAGGAAATATGGATGATGTGAAGGTCATCCTTGCCTCAATGGGGTTAGCTTGACTCCCAACCACCACTCTGCACACCCTACCCTCCAGGGATCCAGAGATAAAGCTACTACTTGAAAAACAGTTGAATGCTAAGCAAGAAAATGTGCTCCCTCCTGCCTCTGCTTCTGCTTTTAGGAGTCTTGATCAAAAGCAGTTCTACTGCTCCCCTTCAGCCGTCACAGACTCCTGAGGTGCTAGATGCTCTCCACTGTCCTCACACTTCCTCCCCAGCATTGCTCTGCTGAGAACACATCCTCAATCTAATTTTCCTTTTACCTATGTCACCTACAAGACTGTGGGTTCCTCAGGGCAGCATTCCTCATGTTCATCATCACATATTCAGTACTGACCTCCATGCCTGGCCTGGACTAAATACTAAGTCACAGACTTGGAGCTAGGGAAACCTTATACGCAGAGCATCTCCCAACATTTCTTCTTGAACTTAGAACAGATCGTTTGACATAAATTTAGAAACCCATTGCTGTTGAGTTGATTTCAGCTCATAGCCACCCTATAGGACAGTATAGAACTGCCCCAGAGGGTTTCCAAGGAGTGGCTGGTGGGTTCGAACTGCTGACCTTTTGGTTAGCAACCAAGCTCTTTAACCACTATGCCACCAGGGCTCCAAATTTAGAACAGCATATTTATTTGAGAGTGGGATAAGGAAAAGGTCCAAAGAAGGAAATATAGAAGTGGCCATAAGAATGGGAGAAGAAAGAAAAATGAGTTTCCATTGCCTTGAAAGCTACAGAGAAGGAGGTAGTGACTATGGGTAAACCATGGCCAGGAAGGATGAACTCTTCGAAGGCTTTGCAGTTAGAAGGTCATTGCTATAAGATGGACTCAGGGCATAAGTAAGAAATACACAAAGATAAGACATTCTAATGATGGGTAGCAGTTCCAGAGTGATGCAAATGATGAACACACTTTGCTGCTAACTAGGAGTTTGGAAGTTCAAATCCACCCAGAGGTGCCTCTGAAGACAGGCCTGAAAATCTCTTCCCCAAAATTAGCCTTCAAACAGAGAAGAAAATGTTTTTTGACGGTTTCAAGAGGAAGGAGGGAGGGAGGGAGAGGGGTTTCAGTAATTAGATAGTAGATAAGAATTATTTTAGATGAAGGGGAAGATGACACACAATACAGGAGAGGTCAGCACAACTGGACTAAACCAAAAGCAAAGAAGTTTCCTGAATAAACCAAATGCTTTGAAGGCCCACATAGCAGGGGCAGGGGTTTGGGGACCAAGGTTTCAGGAGACATCTAGGTCAATTGGCATAATAAAATCTATTAAGAAAATATTCTGCATCCCACTTGGAGAGTGGCATCTGCAAGCAGCCATCTAAGATGCATCAATTGGTCTCAACCCACCTGGATCAAAGGAGAATGAAGAACACCAAGGACACAAGGTAATTATGAGCCCAAGAGACAGAAAAGACCACATAAACCAGAGACTACATCAGCCTGAGACCAGAAGAACCAGATGGTGCCTGGCTACAACCAATGACTGCCCTGACAGGGAACACAACAGAGAATCCCTGATGGATCAGGAGAGCAGTGGGATGCAGACCTCAAATTCTTATAAAAAGACCAGACTTAACGGTCTGACTGAGACTAGAAGGACCCTGGAGGTCATGGTCCCCGACCTTCTGTTATCCAAGAGAGGAACCATTCCCAAAGCCAACTCTTCAGACAGAGATTGGACTGGACTATGGGATAGTGGATGATACTGGTGAAGAATGAGCTTCTTGGATCAAGTAGGCACATGAGACTATGTTGGCATCTCCTGTCTGGAGGGGAGCTGAGACAGCAGAGGGGGTCAGAGGCTGGCCGAATGGACACAGTGGAGGGAAGGAGTGTGCTGCCTCATAGGGAGAGAGCAATTAGGAGTATATAGAAAGGTGTATATAAGTTTTGGTATGAGAGGCTGACTTGATCTGTAAACTTTCACTTAAAGCACCATAAAAAATTAAAAAAAAAATTATCCCTTGAAAACACTATGGAGCACACTTCTACTTTGACACACATAGGGTCACCATGAATCAGAATAGACTCCACGGCAACTAGTTTTTCATGGCATTGTATTCATCGTCAAAAAGAGCATTTCAAGAGCTATGCTGGAATACAACGCAGTCAGTGTTAGGATAATATCCAAAAGTCTACAAGCAAGACCAGTCAACATGACTATTATTCAAATGTACATACCAAAAACTAATGCCAAAGATGAGGAAGTTGAAGATTTTTACCAACTTCTGCAGTCTGATATTGATCAAACATGCAATCAAGATAAATTGATAATTAGTGGTGATTGGAATGGGGAAGTTGGAAACAAAGAAGAAGGAACAATAGTTGGAAAATCTGGCCTTGGTAATAGAAATGATCCTGGATATCACAAGATAGAATTTTGCAAGACCAACTACTTCATTATAAATATTCTTTTTCACCAACATAAACGGTGACTATGCACATGCACCTTGCCGGATGGAATACACAGGAATAAAATTGACTACATCTTTCGAAAAAGACCATGGAAGAGCTCAATATCATCAATCAGAACACAGCCAGGGCCGACTGTGTAACAGATCATCAATTGCTCATAACCTGAAGCTGAAGAAAATTAAAGGAAGTCCATAAGAGCCAAAGTATGACCCTGAGTATATTCCACCTGAACTTAGAGACCATCTCAAGAGTAGACATAACTCATTAAACACTAACAACCTAACGACCAGACAAGTTGTGGAACGACATCAAGGACATCGTACATGAGGAAAGCAAGAGATCGTTAAAAAGACAGGAAAGAAAGAAAAGACCAAAAAGGATGTCAGAAGAGACTCTGAAATTGCTCTTTAACGTAGTGTAGCTAATTCAAAAGGAAGAAATGATGAAGAGTTGAACAGAAGATTTCAAAGAGCAGCTCAAGAAGACAAAGTATTATAAATGTGCAAAGACCTGGAATTAGAAAACCAAGGGAAGAACAAGCTCTGCATTTCTCAAGCTGAAAGAATTGAAGAGAAAATTTAAGCCTTGAGTTGCAACATTGATGGGTTCTATGGGGAAAATATTAAATGATGCAGGAAGCATCAAAAGAAGATGGAAGGAATACACTCAGTCACTGTACCAAAAAGAATTGGTTGACATTCAACTATTTCAGGACGTAGCATATGATCAAGAACTGACGGTACTGAAGGAAGAAGTCCAAGCTGCACTGAAGGTATTGGCAAGAAACAAGGCTCCAGGAATTGACAGGATACCAACTGATACGTTTCAAACACAGATTCAGGGCTGGAAATGCTCACTTGTGTATGCCAAGAAACTTGGAAGACAACTACCTGGCCATATTTGTGCCCATTCCAAAGAAAGATGATCTAACAGAATGCAGAAATTATCTAACAATATGATTACTATCACACACAATTAAAATTTTGCTGAAGATCATTCAAAAGTGGTTGCAGCAGTATATCAGTGGGGATCTGCCAGAAATTCAAGCTGGATTCAGAAGAGGGCATGGAACCAGGGATATCATTGCTGATGTCAGATGGGTCTTGGTTGAAAGCAGAGAATACCAGAAAGATGTTTACCTGCGTTTTATTGACTATGCAAAGGCATTCGACTGTGTGGATCATAACAAATTATGGATAACATTGTGAAGGATGGAAACTCCAGAACACTCAATTGTGCTTGTGAGGAACCTGTCTAGATCAAGAGGCAGCCATTCGAACAGAACAAGACGATATTGTATGGTTTAAAATCAAGAAATGTATGCGTCAGGGTTATATCCTTTCACCATACTTACTCAATCTGTATGCTGAGCAAATAATCTGAGAAGCTGGACTATATGAAGAAGAATGTGGCATCAGGATTGGAGGAAGACTCATTAACCTGTGATATGCAGTTGATACAACCTTGCTTGCTGAAAGTGAAGAGGACTTGAAGCATTTATTAATGAAGATCAAAGACTATGGCCTTTAGTATGGATTACACCTTAACATAAAGAAAACAAAAGTTCTCACAACTGAACCAATAAGCAACATCATGATAAAGGGAGAAAAGATTGACGTTGTCAAGGATTTCATTTTACTTGGATCCACAATCAATTCCCATGGAAACAGCAGTCAAGAAATCAAAGGATGTATTGCATTGGGCAAATCTGCTGTAAAAGACCTCTATAAAGTGTTATAAAGCAAAGATGTCACTTAAAGGATTAAGGTGTCCCTGACCCAAACCGTGGTGTTTTCAATTGCCTCATATATATGCAAAAGCAGGACAACGAATAAAGAAGACCAAAGAAGAACTGATGACTTTGAATTATGGTGTTGTTGAAGAATATTGACTATACCATGGACTGCAAGAAGAACTGTCAGAAACCTTGGTAGTATAGTGATTAAGAGCTCAGCTGCCAACCAAGAGGTTGGTAGTTCAGATACACCAGCTGCTCCTTGGAAATCCTATGGGGCAGTTCTACTCTGTCCTACAAGGTCACTATGAGTCAGAAGCGACTCGACTGCACCCAACAACAACAGCCAGAAGAGTGAACAAATCTGTCTTGGAAGAAGTACAGCCAGAATGCTCCTTAGAAGCAAGGAAGGCAAGACTTCATCTCACATACTTTGGACATGTTATCAGGAGGGTCTAGTCCCTGGAGGAAGACATCATGCTTGGTAAAGTAAAGGATCAGCAAAAAAGAGGAAGACCCTCAATGAGATGGATTAGCACAGTGGCTAAAACAATGGGCTCAAGCATAACAATTGTGAGAACGGTGCAGGGCTGGGCAGTGTTTCATTCTGTTGTGTATAAGGTCACTGTGAGTTAGAACCAACTCAAGGGCACCTAAAAACAGGAACAAAGTATTTCAATGGAATCCTTGGGTGATGCAAATTTTTAACACATTTGGCTGTTAACTGAAAGGTTGGAGGCTTGGGCCCACTCAGAGGCACTTCAAAAAAAAACAAACAAAAAAGACCTAGGGATTTACTTCCGAAAATCAGCCAGTTGAAAACCCTATAGATCACAGTGGTTCAATCTACAACCAGTCATGGGAATGGCCCAGGACATGGCAGCAGTTTGTACCATTGTGCATGGGGTCCCTGTGAGTCAGGGTAACTTGAAGGCAGCTAACAACAACTTTAGAAAAGGGCAATGTTAGGCAGAACCAGATCCTCTCGAACTGTTGTGAAATGAACAGAGAAGATGGACAGTATGGGATATGACTGAAGATTGCACAAAGTAAACCTCTATCCTTGAGCAGTTACTGAGTGTTTCCATCTTTCTTCAAAATTCAATTATTTAGATGAATGGATGTTCAAGCCTCTAAGAGTTACTTCCTTCCAGTTCTCCTCCCCTGAAAATCTGCAGGGCCAGCTAAATTCTCGGTTTGGGAGGGAACCCAGATCTTCAGCACAGACACTACTTAGTAAATATCAGAAAAGACTGGGGATCCCATAAAGCAAATACATATTGGCTTACTTGCCTTTTTATCATAGGCCCTCATCTACACCTTCAGTCTGACACAGGTACCTGTAGTTCTCAGCTTTGCCTCCCAGGTATTATTTTCATCTCTCTTCTTTGCATCAGTCATTCATTGGCTCCCTCTGGATTACAACCCTCCAGGTCCAATCCTGATCACACACCTTACTCTTAATCCCACCTTTCTGTTCACTACCCTGGGAGGCAGCCTTCTACCAATGCAGTTCTAGCCTTACAGGTGGGACTCAGTTATAATTAATGATATGCTACAGAGAGTCATGTATGGAATCACAGTACCATAATGTTAATAGTGAAAGAATTGGTCAGGCACACACTAAGGCCTGAAGTCCTTTGCTTCACATTCATGCCATGGTTTGCAATCCATACAGAATCCACAAACAAGTGAATATTTGCAAGTTGAATTATCTGTTCTCTCCAAATTATTCCTTCTTTTTAAAGGGGACAAATGCTTTGATCTAGAGTCATGTGGCTGCTCCATGACTCCTGGGCACATTGCTCCTAGTCAATGGGGACAAGTCCCTTCCATTAAAACCTTGCACTGTTGAATGCTTTCTTTTCTGTCCTCATATTTCTTTTCCTTCCTCCTTCACTCTTTCAAGACATTTAAACCCTTCATTTTCCTCCTGTACCATTCCGCCTTCTCAATTTTTTTGCTTCCACTCTTGATGTGGGGTAGAACAGTGAGGTGGCAAGATCCTCAAACCTTCCTACTGTCACGAGTGACCTCTTCATAACAGCCCCTACATTTATGCTTAAAGTGTTCTTGTCTCTTTATCTGCTTGCTTGCTCCATGGCTCAAGAAGCAGCATGTCTGAGGTGTAAAGATGGGGAAAAGGGATGGGGAGAAAGCCCACCTACCACATCTAATCAAGCATAACTATAAGTGCACAAAATGGACAGTGGGAACCAAGAATGCTTTTATTTTCTTTCCTTCTTATGCATGAGAGTGGTATATGATAAAGTCTATGGAAACCCTGGTGGTGTAGTGGTTAAGAGCTACAGCTGCTAATCAAAGGGTCAGCTGTTTGAATCCACAAGAAGCTCCTTGGAAACTCTATGGGGGCAGTTCTACTCTGTCCTGAAGGCTCACTATGAGTCGGAATCAACTCAATGGCAACAGGTTTGTTTTTTTTGTTTTTATGTCTAACTAATTCTAAAAGAGCTCTTTCAAGAAATATGAAGAAAATATTTTAATGATTTAGCTGGCTAGGCTTTTCTTTCTTAGTGGTGCATCTCAGAACAGATGGTGCAAATGGAATATTCCAATCAAATCATCCTATTACTTTCTCATCTATTCCTCAGTAAACCTTTTATACCAAACCAGTTCTGATGACTAGTAAGTAGTTTGTGGATCAGAGCTATATTTTTCTGCCTTTATACTTTAATGCCATTTTCTCTACTGGAATCTTGTTATCATTAATACCCACCTGGTGAATATCTACCTATCCTTCTAGAGCCAGCTTCAGTGTTACTTATTCCACGCAATCTTTCCCAATTTCCTCATTTTCTATGGACCCCTCAAAAAAAAAAAAAAAGCCTCTATAATTCCATATTGTTTGCACATCTATTACACGTCTGTTACAATAAACTCTTTTGAAATTCTTCTGTGACGTGGGCACAAAGGTAGGTAGGCACTTTAACAAACTAACCTTAAAGTGACATCTTTACTTTTTAACTCTTTAAAGAGATCTTTTGCAGCAGATTTACCTAATGCTATACCTTTGGAGATAGGTATTAGCCCCATTCTTCAGATTTGTTTAAGTGATGTAGTAGAGAAAACTCGTATTCTATTTAAAAGTAAAATAAACAGGTTTATTAAAGGTTCAACACAGTTCAAACTGGGAATTATGCAGCTCATGAAAATGAAACCACAAAGTCTGAGGCATGATTATTACACAAACATTTTCATAGGGTTTAGACAAAGAACAGGGGCTACAATATTTAGATTGGTTTTTAGGCAATTAGGGAAGTTAGAGGTGGGCTTTCTCATAGTGGGGGCTCATTAGTGACTGGGGGTAACATATAGGTGGACTTCAGTGATTGGCAACTGTCATGGATTGAATTGTGTCCCCCAAAAATATGTGTATCGATTTGGCTAGGCCATGATTCCTAGTATTGTGTGATTATCCACCATTTTGTCATTTGATGTGATTTTTCTGAGTTGTAAATCGTACTTCTATGATATTAATGAGTTGGGATAGGCAGCAGTTGTGTTAATGGGGCAGGACTCAATCTACAAGATTGGATTGTGTCTTGAGCCAATCCCTTTTGAGAGAAGCAAGCAGAGAAACAAGGAGACCTCATACCACCAAGAAAGCAGCGCCAGGAGCAGAGTGTGGTCTTTTGGACCCAAGGTGCTTGCACAGAGAAAATTCTAGTCCAGGGGAAGACTGATAACAAGGACCTTCCTCCAGAGTCAACAGAGAAAGCCTTCCTCCTGGAGCTGACACCCTGAATTTGGACTTCTGAGCCTACTAGACTATGAGAAAATAAACTTCTGTTTGTTAAAGCCATCCACTTGTGGTATTTCTGTTAGACCAGCACCAGATGACTAAGATAACAACTTATCTTAGATTGCAGGGGTATATGCAGGTACGGTGGTACACAAGGAATCACAGGACAAAGACAGGATACACTGGTCTGGGAACATGCTATTAAAATGGTCTTTTCAAGCATGTCTTTTCTGAGGATCCATTGTACAGGAGATTTTTCAATAAATCTGTGTGTCAAGACCTTCTGAGAACAGGCTGTCAACATTCTGTGTCTGCATATGTTTGACCACAGAGGAAAAGACCCTCTGGCAACAGGCTGTGACAGCCTGTTTCTGGTTCTCTCTCTCATTGCCTCCTTTTGATCAATGATTTCTAGGAAAATTCTTAGATCACACTTTTAAGGAATTCCTTTTTCTGCACAGACTTGGTAGGCCTCTAAATGGCCACTTATTTAAGTCTTTAAGAACTCAGGCACTATTATTTTTGGTAGCTGGGTACCATTTGAGGTCTTCACCATGTTATAGCTTTGGCAGTTTTTTTCAGTATGTTCTTGCGAGATATAAAAAAGGGGCCACATTAGGAGGAACTGTTTGGGCTATTCTAAAAAAGCATTTTTATGCTATGCATTAATGGTGGTTATAAGGAAGAGTAAGGGAATACTTAAGAAAAGCTCTATAATGTAAAAGTATTATCCAAAAATAATATAGAAAGGCAAGAACCACAAATTACAGTGATTCCAAAATAAAATCACCTTTCATTCAAAGGCATATATACTATTCCTAACAGGAAAATAGTGGCTATTATGATTAGTAAAAAAATGATGATTAATGCAATATTATCTAATAATTCTAGTATGAAAATAATTACTAAAAAATTACTAATCTATGAATCCTAATTTATAAGGTAACTTCACAGGCTATAAGTATTAGGCAAGGGGCAATGACATCTAGGAGGGATATAAAGAATTAACACTATGGAGAGAAATTTCCCAACATAGGGATAAGGCAACATAAATGTAATCCCATAAAGATCACTCACATCAGTAGGAACAGAAGTCCAAGGACTTCAACAGCCAAAATACTCACGGGCAAGAAAGGCGTAGCTATAAATCAGAAGGTAATAGGTGGCAAATTACAAATTTATAAATCCTAGATGATAAAACAATGCCTCTTTAAAAGCTATAAGTATCAAACAAAGAGTAACTACTTTAGGCGTTTCTCTACAGCATACTTTACCGGGGAATACCAATTTGGTGAAGAATAATCAATATAAATAGGAAAGCAAAGACAATAAAGAATAGTTTAAAAATCTCCACTGCCTGCATGTAGTCTTATCCTGTGATCTTGGGCAGAGCTGTTGGTTTCTGTTGCGGTCGTCTGTTTCTGTTTACTGGGACAGCTGAATTTTAGTTTGAGTTTTTTAGTTGGCTGGGCAGTTCAAACAGAAGTCACAGTCTCCTTTGATTGGGAGAGGTGTATTTAAGTTTTAACTCTGTAATTTATCAGCATAAGGATTAGTAAGGAGAACTACATATGGTCCTTTCCAATGAGGTTCCAAGGATTCTTTTAGTTGATATATTTTCTAATATATATGGTCCCCTGGAAGAATCTTAGGCATATTTTGGAATTTTGGACTTTGGTTGTCAAACTCTCCTTTAACCTGTGAAAATATTCCTTAGAGTATTGTATTAAAGATTGACAGTATTTAACAATATTAGATTCAGTATAAGCAACATAAGGAGGGCCATTTGGTTTTGAAGAACTATTTATCTCATTATAGTCATTTCACCATTCATTTTTTGTAGTCTGTGACACTTTTGAATATATTTTAGTCATAACTTTGACATGAGTCATAATACAGTTTTATTTATATATAGGATAATTTGTAACCAATGTAGTGTTTTTAGTTCTTGGAATAGCTGATTCTTATATTAAAAAAAAAAAAAGGAGAGAAGGAAAAATTGTTTTTTATATCTAGAAAATAGAGCATTGTATTATTAGTAGTATTCTCATATAAATCTTATTTTTTTTCAGTTTCTATGCTATTCTGTATTAGCAGCAACTTGAAAAACCCCATCAATTTTTACATAAGAATTTAAAAATCTTGATTTAGTCTAATAGCATCCATGTTCAAAATATTACATCCTCTCTATGAGTTGGAGATAGTCCATTTTTGTCTTTTTTTTTTTCAGTGAATCAGTAAGGTAAAATTTTCTGTGGATGACAGACTTAAAAATGGGGTTCTCTCTCTCACTGAGATTTGGAAAAAATAGGTGATTTATACACATTCATACACTTAGTAGATGATAAACTGGTTCTTATACCCAAGCTCTGGTCTTTCAATGAACAACAGTTTCTTTTTCTCCATAGACTAATGAATTTAATTGAATGCAACTTGTAAAATACCATTCAACATTAATTTTTCCTGTTAATAAAAGCCCAAATTTATGTGAAAAATAGGCTAAATTATTTTAAATTACACTTTTTCATTAATAGGCTGGTTTTCTTTTTTAAAGAAAAAATAGAATTATGCCTCGTAAGAAAATAACTACAGAAACTTAGCTTCAGAAATGCTATGATTATTTTTCTTTTTCCTCATGTTATTTTCTTAAATAACAATGCAAAATTGCTGAAAATTTAACCATAATAGCTGGTTTACATTCTAAGTATTTAAATGTAAGAAGTAGAATTCTTCCTGCTGCTCGTGGGAATAGTGAGATATACAAAAACATAGGAAGTCTTTCCTTGCAAGGCAGAATGGAATCCAAGGTACAAGAGTAGAGAAACCTGAATTACACTTCAGGGGCCCTAATTACTTGATATTTGGTAAGTTATTTACCCTTGTTAAACAGCAATATCTTCATTCATAAAATTAAAAAAAAATCAAACTGATTGTTGTCGAGTTCATTCCAAATTGTATATATCAACCTTACAGGCCAGAGAAGAACTGCCCCATAGGGTTGCCAAGGAGTAGCTGGTGGGTTCACATTACTGATCTTTTGGTTAGCAGCCATAGCATTTAACCACTGTGCCACCAGGGCTCCATTCATAAAATAGGGATCAATAGAAACTACATCCTGGTGTTGTTTGGTACATAAATTAAGGACATTATTATTATTATAGAAAAAATAAAGAATAATAGAGTCTACTTATTGATGGAACATTTGGCTATCTCTGAGAGAAATAGTATAATATGATTGCTGTTTAAAATCAACAAGTAAAAATTCTTCCTGCCATGTAGAAAGTAGAATAGAAAGGGTCAAGATTTTGATAACCAGAAAAAAAAATAAAAAACGCAGTTTTCCAAGTAACAGGTAACAGTGGTTTATACTTGGATCAGGAGTACCTGCTGGTACAAGTGCTTACTGGGTGACTAACCAAAAGGTGGCAGTTTGAACCCACCCAGAGGATCTCAGAAGAAAAGTCTGGTGATCTGTTTCTGAAAGGTCACAGCCATGAAACCCCATGGAGCATAGTTCTACATGGTTTTGATGTAAGTTGAAATCAACTCGACAGCAACTAGTACTGGTATACTTAGATCAGAGCAGTGACCATGGTTTCAGTATTTACAGGTGAGATGATTTTAGGAGGTGGAGTCCATAGGGTTCAGTGTTGCACTGTTTGTTGAGAGGATAAGGAAGAGCAAGAGCAAGGAATCAAGGATAACTACTAAGCATGTGGCTACCCTTAGCTGAACTGGAGAAGACTGAGAGGAAATGGAGAGGGGGTCAGGCTGGAGATGGGAGTAGAATTAAAAAAAAAAAAATCTATTATAGAACAAACATTTGTTTTTAAAAGCCTGTAGTACAGTTTTCAAAACCAGAGTCCATATTATTAGTTTAATTTTGACAATTCTTTGTCTATGTCTACATCCCAAATGTTGGCCCAAGTAAAGAATGTTTTTTCCCAGTTTCTCTTGTCATGTGGGTGGCAGAAAATGTTCCAGAGACTCTCGTTAGTTTGATTCCTTCCCAGAATTTTGATTTTTCCTTCTCCAGCATACAGCCATTGATTAACTCTAGAGTTGAGTCAGCCATGTAGGAGTAATAACTCTGATCCAGGAACTTACATTCTCTTAGAGGGGTGGCTCCTTCTTTCTCAGAGGCAGCAGCTCCTTTTAGGGCCTTTTTAAGTAGGATATCCACAGAAAGTTTGACTCGTGTGTCATCCCAAAGCACTTCGTAACCTCATACCTTCCTTCATCCCTCTCAGAATTACTTTCTCAACAACGCCCACATTGTTCTGTTTGACAAACTCTTCCCTGATTGATTTCTGAACATAAATTCAATTGTTACCTTATGGTCACCATAATCAGACTTGCAATTTCTATTATAGCTTGCACTTATAGTAATCACCAAATCATCATTACAATCAGTATCTGAATGTTTCAAGCTTCCTTTCCCTGGAATTGTCCAAGCAGAATCTAGATGACCATGATGAATGAGAGGTGGAATGGAATGACCTCGAAATAAACTTCTTCTTCTCACATTCTGTGGACTTCACTTTTAACGGTTTGCAGAAAATCAAAAGTTCTTGCTGTGTAATTGATTGAAGATTTGTAATAGCACCTACATGTTAGCTGATATTATTTAGTTAAATGTGTACTTGTGTCATATTGTTTGTTTCAATCAATCTCACCTGTCATGGATTGAATTGTGTCCCCCCAAAAATATGTCTCAATTTGGTTAGGCCATGATTCCCAATATTGTCCCCCATTTTGTGGTTGTAATTTTATGTTAAGAGGATTAGGGTGGGATTGTAACACCATCCTTAGTCAGGTCACCTCCATGATCAAGTGTAAAGGGAGTTTCCCTGAGGTGTGGCCTGCACCACCTTTTCTCTCTCAAGAGATAAAAGGAAAGGGAAGCAAGCAGAGAGTTAGGGACCTCACACCGCCAAGAAAGCCACACCAGGATCAGAGCGCATGCTTTGGACATGGGGTCCCTGCACCTGAGAAGCTCCTCAACCAGGAGAAGATTGAGGACAAGGACCTTCCTCCAGAGCTGACAGAGAGAGAAAGTCTTCCCCTGGAGCTGACTCCCTGAATTTGGACTTGTAACCTACTAGACTGTGAGAAAATAAATTTCTCTTTGTTAAAGCCACCCACTTGTGGTATTTCTGTTATGGCAGCACTAGATGACTAAGACATCATCTAAAAGAGAAGTGGCCTCAGATTTAATGGGAAAGAAGCTATAGCTACCAGAGAGTGCCCCGTGCAAAGAATACATGGAATGGCTTGTTTTAGTGAACTTCTATTAAGGAAGTAGGGCTGTTATGGATTGAATTCTGTCCACTAAAAAAGATATGTTGAAGTCCTAACCCCCAGTACCTGTGAATGTGATCCTGTTTGGAAATAGTGTATTTGAAGATGTCATCATTTAACATAGGGTATTTTTTTTAATATATTAAGTAGAGTGGGTACTAATTCAATCTGAGTCGTGTCTTTATAAAAGAAGAGACGCATAGAGAGAAGATGGCTATGTAAAGACCAATGCAGAGATTGAAGCAATGCACGTACAAACCAAGGAAGGCCAGCTGTCACCCGAAGCTAGGAGAGAAGCATGGAACAGATTATTCCTCAGAGGCAACCAGTCTGTGGTACCTTATTATGGCAGCCCTAGGAAACCAATAGAGCTTCTGGTGGGGAGGAACTGAACTGTGATATCTGAGGTCACACCATGCTGGGGAGACATTGGAGTTCAGACCTGGCCAGTGGGGAGAGATCTTGGTCAACATTCTAGGCAACAGCTGAGACTCATAAGGAATGCTGGCTGAAAACATTCTAAAATGTATGAAATGTAGCTAAGTTATACTCAGAGAAAAATCGTTTTATACAATTTAACTATTTTTAAAGGAAAAAAATTAACCGAGAAGATTGCAGCAGAGACAGTACTGAATAAACTTTTTGAGTGATCCCATACATCTCCTAGCCAAACTTGAGGTCATATTGGGCCCTTGTAACTAGTTCTGGATGATGGACTCTGAGTGGAAATGAAGTTTCTCTTCCAGACGGAGTCAGTTAAGCTATGGCACTCCTCTTCCATATCTCTTCTACTCTATCCACCATGGTGGCCACCATGTTTCAGGTGACATCATTACAAGATGGTGGAGGGCTACTCAAGACTCCCTGGTCTTTTCCAGTGTGATGCTGTCAGTGATAGGATAATATTCATATACCTGCAAAGAAGATCAATTAATAGACTATCATTCAAATTTACACACCAACCACTAAGGTCAAAGATAAAGAAATTAAAGATTTTTATCAACTTCTGCAGTCTCAAATTGATCAAACATACAGTCAGGATGCATTGATAATTACTGGTGATTGGAATGCAAAAGCTGGAAACACAGAAGATCAGTAGTTGCAAAATATGGTCTTGGTGATAGAAACGATGCCAGAGATCGAATGATAGAATTTTGCAAGACCAATGACTTCTTCATTGAAAAATACCTTTTTTCAGTAACATAAACGAAGACTATACACATGGACCTCACCAGGTGGAATGCACAGACATCAAATTGACTATATCTGTGGAAAGAGAAGATGGAGAAGCTCAATATCATCAGTCAGAACAAGTCCGGGGCCAAGTGAGGAAAAGACCACCAATTGCTCATATGCAAGTTCAAGTTGAAGCTGAAGAAAATTAGAACAAGTCCATTACAGAGTATGATCTTGAGTATATCTCACCTGAAATTTAGAGACCATCTCAAGAATAGATTTGACTCACTGACTGATCAAAGGAGTTGTGGCATGACATCAAGGACATCATACATGAAGAAAGCAAGAGGTCATTAAAAAGTCAGGAAGGAAAGAAAAGACCAAAATGGATGTCAGAAGACACTCTGAAACTTGCTCTTGAACTTCTAGTAGCTAAAGCAAATGGAAGAAATAATAAAGTAAAAGAACTGGACAGAAGATTTCAAAGGGCAGCTCAAGAACACAAAGTAAAATACTATAATGACGTAGGCAAAGCCCTGGACTTAGGAAACCAAAAGGAAAGAGCACATTCAGCATTTCTCAAGTTGAAATAACTGAAGAGAAAATTCAAGCCTCAAGTTGCAATATTGAAGGATTCTACGGGGAAAATATTAAACGACACAGGAAGTGTCAAAAGGAGATGGAAGGAATACATAGAGTCACTATACCAAAAAGCATTGGTTGACCTTCAACCATTTCAGGAGGTTAGCATATGATCAGGCACCGATGGTACTAAAAGAAACAGTCCAAGCTGCACTGAAGGCATTGCTGAGAAACAAGGATTCAGGAATTGATGGGATACCAATTGAGATGTTTCAACAAACAGATGCCACACTCGGTGTTCACTAGTCTGTGCCAAGAAATTTGGAAGACAGTTACTTGGCCAACCCACTGGAAGAGATCCATATTTATGCCCATTCCAATGAAAGGTGATCCAACAGAATACAGAAATTATCAAACAATATCATTAACATCACATGCAAGTAAAATTTTGCATAAGATCATTCAAAACCGGCTGCAGCAGTATGTCAACAGGGAACTGCCAGAAATTCAAGCTGGATTCAGAAAAGAACATGGAACCAGGGATATCATTGCTGATATCAGATGGATCTTGGCTGAAAGCAAAGAATACCAGAAAGATGTTTACCTGTGTTTTATTGACTATGCAAAGGTATTCAACTGTGTAGATCATAACAAATAATGAATAACATTGCAAAGAATGAGAATACCAGAGTACTTAATTGTCCTCATGAGGAACCTGCACATAGATCAAGAGGCAGCTGTTTGGACAGAACAAGGGGATACTGTGTAGTTTAAAGTCAGGAAAGGTGTGTGTCAGGGTTGTATTGGTTCACCATACTTAATCAATCTGTATGCTGAGCAAATAATCCAAGAAGCTGGAGTATATGAAGAAAAACAGGGCATCAGAGCTGGAGGAAGTCTCATTAACAACCTGTGTTATGCAGATGACACAACCTTGCTTGCTGAAAGTGAAAAGGCCTTGAAGCACTTACTGATGAAGATCAAAGACTACAGTTTTCAGTATGGGTTACACCTCAACATAATGAAAAGAAAAATCCTCACAAGTCTACCAATTAGCAACATCATTATAAATAGAGAAAGGATTGAAGTTGTCAAGGATTTCGTTTCATTTGTATCCACGATCAATTCCCATGGAAGCAGCAGTCAAGAAATCATTTGCCCATTGCACTGGCAAATCTGCTGCAAAAGACCTCTTTAAAGTATTCAAAAGCAAAGATGTCACTTTAAGAACTAGGATGCACCTGACTCAAGCCATGGTATTTTCAATCGCCTCATATGCATGCAAAAGCTAGACAATAAATAAGAAAGGCTGAAGAGGAATTGACACCTTTGAATTATGGCGTTAGTGAAGAATACTGAGTATACCATGGACTGCCAAAAGAAGGAATAAATCTGTCTTGGAGGAAGTACAACCAGAATGCTCCTTAGAAGCAAGGATCGTGTGACTACATCTCACATATTGTAGACATGTTATCAGGAGGAATAGGTCCCTGGAGAAGGACATCATGCTTTGTAAAGTAGATGGTGATCGAAAAAGAGGAAGCCCCTCAACGAGACGGATTGACACAGTGGGTGCAACAATGGGCTAAAGCATAACAACTGTTGTGAGGGTGGCACAGGATCGGGCAGTGTTTCATTCTGTTGTACATACGGTTGGTATCAGTTGGAACCAACTTGTTGGCACCTAACAACAATCAAGAACAGATGCAGAATATCATCAGTTTTAGAAATAAGAAAGGATATAACAATATGGAGTGGATTTGAAAAACAGTGAAACTATGCCAGTACACCTAAAGAGTGAAACATGTGATTTTACGGGAACATATTTAAAAAAAAACAAACCAAACAAAAAAAAAACCTACTGCTGTCCAGTCAATTCTGACTCATAGCGACCCTATAGGACAGAGTAGAACTGCCCCATAGAGTTTCCAAAGAGCACCTGGTGGGTTTAAACTGCTGATCTCTTGGTTAGCAGCCGTAGCACTTGACCACTACACCACCAGGGTAACCCAAGAGGCTGTAAACTCAAACAGACTGATAGCTTTGAGAACTATAGTGACACCTCATCCAACCCCTTGGGAATATGAAAAACCGAATTGGCTTCTAAAAGTGAGAAGTTACCATCAGAGAAGGCATTTATGCAAATTCACCTTGCATGGCTTTAAGGTTTACAAGAATTGCCTAGAATCTGACACAACATGACAATGTGGCAGGAAGAAAACAATAATTATTTTAAAAGAAGACTGCGGTTTGAGTAGTTAACTTAGAAATTCAGAGTGATTCTTCTTCACAGGGAGAAACTTACTCTATTTCTTGCTTACTATTTTTTTAAAGAAATAAAACAGCTTTATGGATCATTTTGAGAAAAACAAGTACTCTTTTCTCTCCAGGCTAGTCTATACTGGAAAACAGTCACCAAAGGAATTAAATTGCTCTTCAAAAAAGAAAATCTGGACTTCTGGAGCTGTCCACTGGTGGATAAGATGGGACTGGGACTCTGGAAGACAAAAATAAGTGAAATTATCCAAGATAAGCATACATACCTCTGCAACATGACAATAAGCTGGGGCCTAAGGAGGGACATGGCCAGTGAGAAATACCATGTGTTAGGAAATTACCAATGAATTAATCAGAATAATGATATTTGATTCTCCCTATAAAGTATTTCTTAAACTCCCTGACATTGCAAATGGTTAAGGTGCTCAGCTGCTAACAAATAGTTTGAGCCCACAAAAAAAAAAAAAATTTTTTTTTTTAAAGACATCTCAGAACAAAGTCCTGACAATCAACTTCCAAACATTCAGCCACTGAAAACCCTATGAATCACAATTCTACTATACCACACATGGGGTCACCAGGTGTTACAGTTGACTCAGTGGCAGCTGGTTTATATTTTAGAATAATATAACGAAATATTTACAGATGAACTAACATTAGGTTTGGGATTTGCTTCAAACTTATCAGGGGTGGGAGGAAAAGCAGATGAGGGCATAGATAAAATAAAACTGCTTATGAGATGTTAATTATTGAAACTGGGTGATGGGCTGATGACAGTTAATTATTCTAGTCTCTATGCTTTTGCATATGTTTGAAATTTTCTAAAACTTTCTATAATTTAAAGAAGAATTGCAAATAAGGCAGGTTTTAATCAGAGAAGCTACCAAAATTTGTCAGAACATTGCAGAAAATTGCAAAGAAGTGTTAACATATGAATGTTCACCTGTGCCTGCTAAAGACAATTTTGTATTTGTTCACTTTTTAAAAATTTTTATTGTATTTTAGGTGAAAGATTTTCATTCAAAAATTAATACACAAATTGTTTTATGAGATAGGTTGCAATCCCTGCAATGCATCAGCACTCTCCCCCTTTCCCTTCCCACCCTGGATTCTTTGTGTCCATTGTCCAGTTTTCCTGTCCTTTCCTGCCTTCTCGTCTGTTTTGGGGCAGGTGTTGCCCATTTGGTCTCACATACTTGATTGAACTAAGAAGTAGGTTCCTCATGTGTGTCATGATTTGTTTTATAGGCCTGTCTAATCTTTGGCTGAAATGTGGACTTCAGAAGTGGCTTCAGTTCTGAGTTAGCAAGGTGTCCAGGGGCCATAGTCTCAGAGGTTCTTCTAGTCTCTATCAGACCAGTAAATCTGGTCTTTTTTTGTGAATTTGAATTTTGTTCTACATTTTTCTCCTGCACTGTCTAGGACCTCTATTGTGATCCCTGTCACAGAGGTTGGTGGTGGTAGCCGGGCACCATCTAGTTCTGGGCTCAGGCTGGTGGAGGCTGTGATTCATGTGGTCCATTAGTCCTTTGTACTAATATTTGCCTTGTGTCTTTTGTTTTCTTCATTCTCCTTTTCTCCAAACATGATGGGACTAATAGATGCATCTTAGATGTTCACTCACAAGCTTTTAAGATCCCAGATTCTACTCACTGAAATAGGATGTAGAATACTTTCTTTACAATGTTATGCCAATTGACCTAGATGTTCTCCAAGATCGTGGTCCCCAGGCCCAGTAACTTGGTCCCTGAAGGCATTTGGATGTATCTAGGAATATTTGTTCACTTTGATTTGTTGTCTCTGCTAGCTGTTGTCAAGTCAGCCACCAACTCATGGTGAGTCCTTGTACAACAGAACAAAACACTGCCCAGTCCTGTACCATCCCCATGATTGGTTTCAGATTGGACTACCATGATCCATGGAGTTTGCACTGGTTGATTTTTGGAAGTAGATCACCAGGCTTTTCTTCCCAGTCCATCTTAGTCTGGAAGCTTCACTGAAACCTGTTCAGCATCACAGCAACAGGCAAAGGTCCACTGACAAATGATGGTTATGCATGAGGTACATTGGCCTGAAAAGAACCCGGGTCTCCTGTATGGAAGGTGAGAATTCTACCACTTAGGTGCCCTCCTCTTTAAAGGAAAAATAGTGTTACTAGCTGAAAGAGAGTGCAGAAGTCAGGCAACAAAATTGGCACTGGTATCGAGGGGAAAGAGAAATTCACGGAGGGCTGAGCTGGAGAAAGTCCTGGAATCTGAAGAATCGGTGTGTGAGAGTCTCTGTGGCAGCGTCTGGAACAAGAGAACTAGGAGAATGAGAATTGTTAGTGGAAACTATCAGTTCTTCAAGATGCCCTTTAATGTTCTTCAAGAATATACAGTGAAAACTAAAATCCCTTTTAGTTTTTTTTGAAAAAAAAAAAAAAGTCCAGCTGCTCCTTGAATGTGGACGGTGGAAGCAGGAGTACCAAGTAATTGCAGTAATACAGGTAAAAATAAAGGTGGCTTGGACTGGGATAGTTGTGGTGCAGATAATGAGAAGTGGTCAGATTTTGCATATGAGTTGAAAGTAGATTTGACAATTCATGCAGGTATATTACATGTAAGGCAGGAGGAAAAAGAGGAATCAAGGATGAACCTATATTAGGGCGTGAGCTCCTGAATAAATGGAAATGCCATTCCGTTAACAAGGAATGCAGGGGGTGAGCAGAGATATCAGTTAAGGATTGGTTATAAAAGCACCAGCTGCTCTATGTACCCAGGTATAAAATGTATAATGTAGGGATTAATATTTTATATCACTGTTGGAATAGCTGAGGAAGACAGATCAAGAAGGCCTACACTGAAGGTCAGCAGAGCAGACACTGAAGATCTCAGCTTGATATACGGAAGTCAGTGGTTTTCACAAGCTCACTGCAGAGGTGCTACAATCTTCAAAAATCTCCAAGAAGCTCTAAGCAAGTGCCTCAGTCTCTAGTAGTGAAGTGCGAGATTCTCAAATGCTCCCCCTGGAAGGTGATGTGAATCTCCCATCAATGGTGGCTTATTCTTCTTTTTCTGCCTTCTAAACCGTGTGTGTGTGTGTGTTTCTCTCATTAGGACATTCTAAACTGGAACCATTCAGGGAAGGAGATTCTTGTAAATATAGTTCCCATTTTCTCCTTTGCAATGCAAAAGAGATATTACATAGAGCTGATGGTGATGCCAAATTGACAGCATACAATCCAGCACAAATAGATACTGCTTATGGGAAAGAGTCAAGATTTCTATTTTATTCATATTGTTTGAGGTGTCTATTAGAAATTTAGGGAAGATATTGCATAGGGACTTAGATATACAAGGCTGGAGATAAGGGTAAAGGCCTGAGCTGGGGATATACATTTAAGTTATGTAGATAACATTTGTATTAGTTTGCTGTTGCTAAGTAGCAAATTACCTCAAACTTAGTGGCTTAAAGCAACGTCCATAGGCTTAAAGCAGCATCCATTCTATAGGTCAGAAATCTGACACAGCATGACTGGGTTCTTAGCTCAGGGCATCATAAGACTGAAATCAGTTTGTCAGTGGAGCTTACTTCTCATCTGGAAGCTCTGGGGAAAGGTCTGCTTCCAAACTTATTTGTGTTGTTGGCAGAATTCAGTTCCTTGTGGGTTAGGACTGAGGTTTCTATTACCTTGCTGGGTGTCTACTGGAGCTATTCTCACCTCCTAGAGGTCACCTGCAGTCCTTGCTGCATGGTCCCCTCCATTTTCAAGTCAGCAATGGCACATCAAATCCTTTTCATTCTCTGAATCTCTGACTCCCTCTTGTGAGATCAGCTAGAGAAAATTCTTTCATTTTGAAGAGCTCATATGATTAGGCCAGGCCTTCCTGGATAATTTCCCTATTCTACGGTCAACTGATTTGGGATATGGAATTCCATCAGCAAATTTTTGTTTGCCGGAATAGCTGGGAGATGTTACACCAAAGGCCAGAATCTTAGAAGGGCATCTTAGAATTCTGCCCACCACAGTAGGCAGGGGGTAGAGCAAGTTACCTAGAGGGGGAGTGAAAATAGAGATAAGGATGAGTCCTTGATAATTCCAAAATTTAGAGAATAGGGAGAAGAGGATAATCTGACAGAGCAGATTGAGAAGGAGCAACCAGAGGGGAGACAGAAAACCTGAGCAGTATAACGTCCTCGAAGCCAACTGAATGTGCTTCCGTAAGGGAATGCAATTAATTTTGTAAAAAAAAAAGTTCACAATTTAAGTAAGATGAGGACTGAGAAATTGATTTAGTATGTGGAGGTTGTTGATAACTCTTACTTAAAAAATTGCAGTGTATTCAGTAGAATCTAAGCCTAATTATAATTGGCTAAAAAGAGAATTGGGAATGAAAAGTGGAAACAAAAAATATTAATAACCACTGGAAGATGTTCTTTATAGTAAACAAATAAAATGCCTTTTCAATTTTATGCATCAATCACATTTACATTTGCTAATATGGTAACCCCTCCCCCCCCCAAAAAAAACCCATTGCTGTCCAGTTGATTCTGACTTCTAGCGACCCTACAGGACAGAGTACAACTGCCCCATTGAGTTTCCAAAGAGCGCCTGGTGAATTCAAACTGCCGACTTTTCGGTTAGCATCTAAAAATAGATCCTCTTCTGCCAATCTGACCTAGATTTCTGGCCAATATGTTAAAACATAGCATCAGAATCACAGTATGTCTATTGGAAAAGAGGGAAATTTTATTATTCCTATGGTAATAAGATTAGATACTTAGGAAACCAATAGAATTCATCAAAAAAAAAAAAAACTTGGAACTTATGAGAGATAACAATAATGTGGTCAAATGCAAGATGCCGATCTACAAATGATTAGTTCTGTTATACACATGGAATCAGAAATTGGAAATTATAAAAGAAAATTCCATTTGCATAGCAGTTCTATTGTGTGTACAAATATATGTATATGTGTCTAATATACATAATTGGAAACGTTCAAGATATATGGGACAAAGTATAAAAGCATACATATTTTTTGAAGGGAGAGGGGAAGATTGAAGATAAATAAAAAAGAATAGAATTCTGATAGAAAAAGCCCAAAATTGGTGGGAGAGGATGATTTAATTGCGTGATGGGATGGGTCATCTTTGGATAGGAGAATTGTTATTTTATATTATGAAACATGAGGAAAGCAGTAAGGATTGTACGTGTCATTGAGTCATGCATCTAGTGCTGTGTTTAAAAGAAACAAAACTCACTCAGTCAGCCTTACATGGTTTATTTATACTGGTGGCTCCTTAACCTGGTTGCATAAAAGAATCATTTAGGGGAGAATTAAAAAATATAAACCTAGTTCACCTAGTTAGTGTGGGAGGGACTGTGCATTGGTATTTTGTAGCCCCTCTTCCAGGGTCTTCTGTTTTTGTAGATGAAGGAGTAGCTTTACATATGCAACAACTATTTAAACTGAATGAAAGACAAAATAATCCCAGGTGTTTGAAGTCGTTAATGGAAGTTAAAGCATCTAAGACTTAAGCAAACAAGATCCTGTAAAGAAGAAAAGTACATTGAGGTTAGCAACTTTTCAACTTTTTTGTGGTGTGTCTGGTTTTTGTTTTGTTTGTTTGTTTTTAATTTGTTTTTACCCCTTGGGGCATTTGCCAATTCATGTCATGGGGCATAAAGGCTGAACAGAAAGCAGTGGCATAAGTCCTACAGCCAACTCACTGGGTTGTAAAAGTCAAAAACTGGAGCTCAGGGGTACCAATATGACAAGAACTTGAGGGGTCAAAATACTGGAGAAAAGGAAGCCTCAGAGAAGCGAGCCCAGCATCCTGTATGCCGTTTCGCCTTACGGTAACTGTCAGTTCTTAAGTAATGCATGAGGTGGAGACAGGTGCCAAAGGCCAAGAAGCTTAGCAAAAAGCTGAGGCTAAAAAGCTAAGCAGAAATTCTGGAAATCTTATGGTACCGGAGAAACTAAAATTGTAGTTCAAGGCCTACCAGGAACCGAGACCATTGTAAATATCCCAGGCTTTTAGTTGAGACTTCTTTATGACCCCCACCAAAAAGCTATCCCCTAGGGATAAGGAAAAACATAAAATATATGACCCCTCACAAAGCCTAAATTATGGCAATTGCTGCTTAGATAAAGGTGATCTGCCCATATTCTATGCCTGCCAAAAGAAAATTAAATCCACTCAGGAAGAAGATAAAATCTCCCAGATCATCACACTATTTTGAATGGATTATATCTGGTATTCAAATTAATAGGCATGCTATGAAACTGAACCTAATGACTAAAAGGTAAGATAAAAAAAGGATACGTAAAATAGAAACAGACCATAGGTAATTCCAATATCTGAGTGATCGGACATGGACTTCAAAATAACTACAATTAATATGTTCAGAAAAAACAGAAAATTTCTTCAGTGAACTAAATATATATATATATACACACACACACATATACATAAAATCCCTAAAAACAAAAATAATGCTAAAATTAAAAATTCAGTAGATGAGTGTAGCAGCAGATTAGATAAAGCACAGGAAAGAATTCGGAAGCTGGGAGGTAGTCACTAGAAAATATCTAGATTGCAACACAAATATAAATCAAGGGAGGGAAATAAAAGCAAGTAAGACTCAAATAAGGAGCCCTGCTGGTGCAATGGCTAAGCGCTTGGCTGCTAACTGAAAGGTCAGTGGCTCGAACCCACCTACTGGCTCCAGAGGAGAAAAGACCTGGTGATCTGCTCCCATAAACATTACAGCTTAGGAAAGCCTATGGGACAGTTCTGCTGTGTCCTGTAGGGCCACTATGAGTTAGAATCAACTTGGTGGCATACAACAACAACAGCAAGACTCCAATGGGACATCGTGAGAATGTCTAAAATGTGTAGTTAGGATCTGAGAGTAAGAGAGTGAATGGAACAGAAGCAGTATGTGAAGAAAACCTAGCCAAGAATTATCTGAAATTAATGGAAAATATAAAGCCACATATTCAAGAATCTCTATAAACCCCAAGCAAAATAAATACACAAAAAAGGAACACCTAGGCACATCATAATAATACTGCTTAATTCCAAAGACAAAGTAAAATCTTAGGAGCAGTCAGATAAAAAGGCACACGATCTTCTATGAGCATCAGTAAGACTTACACCCACATTTTTAATGGAAACGATGGAAGCCGAAAGACAAGATAATGATATGTTTACAGTATAAATGTCAACTTAGAATTCTATCAGAAATAAGGTGAAATAAAGACGCTTTTGAACCAATAAAAACTGAGGCAATTCATTGCAGTAGAATTCTACCAAAAAAAAAATTAATAAAGGAAGTTTTTCAGATAAAAGGGAAATAATCCCAGATAAAACAAACAAAAAAACCTAACCTGTTGCCATCCAGTCAGTTCCGTCTCATAGTGACCCTATAGGACAGAAAAGAACTGCCCCAAAGGGTTTCCAAGGAACAGCTGGTGGATTCAAACCGTCAACCTTTTGGTTAGCAGCTGAGCTCTTAATCACTGAGCCTATACAGAAGCTCCAATACAGAAGCATTCAAATGCAGGAAGGAATGGATAGCACTAAAAAGAAAGGAATATTGGTACATTAAGTGGATATTCTATTTTTATTAATTCTATTATTTATTTATTAGCCCTATTTATTAATTTTATTATTTAATGTATTTATTATTTATTAATCCTATTTATTATTTACTAACCCTATTATTGCTGTTGTTGTGATTGTTGATAATGTCTTGTGAGGGCTCAAATAAAAATAGAATTAAAAGAAATAATAATAGCACAAAAGGTTGGAAAGGATGTAAATCGACCAAAATGTTGTGAGATCCTTATATTATCTTGGAATTGGTAAAGGTACTAATTTAAGATAGATTCTGTTAAGAAAACGGTGCATTCTAGAATTGTTGTTAGGTGCTGTCAGATTGATTTTTGACTCATAGTGATCTCATGTGACAGAATAGAACTGCCCCTATAGGGTTTTCTGGGCTGTAATCTTTACAGGAGCAGATTGCCAGGTCTTTTTCTTGCAAAGCTGCTGGGTGGATTCTAACTACCAACCTTTTAATCAGTAACTGAGTGCTTAACTGTTCCACCACCAGGGTTCCTTGCATTCTGGGGTAGCCACTAAAATAAAAGTAAAATATGTAACTAACAAGTTAATGGAGCCCCAGTGGTACAGGGTTAAGAACTCAACTGCTAACTGGGGCTTGGCAGTTCAACTCCACCAGGTGCTCCTTGGAAACCCTGTGGGGCAGTTCTACTTTTCCTATGGGGTTACCATGAGTCAGAATCAACTTGATGGCATCTAACACCACCACCATCAACAAGCTAATAAAAGTATAAATAGGAAATACAAAAAAACTATGGTTTATTCACAAAGAAGGCAAGGAGAAAAATGGAACAAAAACAAGCTAGGATGAATAGAATACCAATAATAAAATGATATATTTGAATCCAGATAGATCAGTAATTGCATCGTTGTCGTATGCCGTGGAGTTGATTGCGGCTCATAGCAATCCTATATGACAAAATAGAACTGCTCCATAGGGTTTCCTGAGCTGTAATCTTCACAGGAGCAGATCGCCAGGTTTTTCTCCTACAGAACGACTAGTGGGTTCCAACCAAAGCACTTACCTTTTGGTTAGCAGCTGAGTGCTTAACCATTGTGACACCAGGGCTCCTTCAGTAATTACTTTAAATAAACTAAATTATCTAAATGAAGGATGTCAAATTGGAATATAGATATATAGATATCTCACAAGAATATACCTGAAATATAAAACACAGAAATGTTGAAAGGAAAAGGATGGGAAAATAAATACCATGCAAACTGTAATCAAAAGAAAGCTGGTGTAGCTTTACTAACATCAGATAACATAATTTTTGTGTGTGTGTGTGTGTGTGTTTTAAACGAAAGTTTACAATTCAAGTCAGTCTCTCATACAAAAATTTATACACACCTTGCTATTTAATCCTAGCTGCTCCCCCTCTAATATGACAGCACACTCCTCTTCTCCACCCTGTGTTCCCGTGTCCCGTGAACCAGCTCCTGTCCCCCTCTGCCTTCTGATCTCACCTCCTGGCAGGAGCTGCCCACAGAGTCTCATGTGTCTACCTGAGCCAAGAAGCTCACTCTTCACCAGTATCGTTTTATGTCTTATAGTCCAGTCCAATTCCTGTCAGAAGTGTTGGCTTGAGGAATGGTTCCAGTCTTGGGCTAACAGAGGGTCTGGGGGCCACGACCTCTGGGTTCCCTCCAGTCTTAGTCAGACCATTAAGGCTGGTCTTTTATGAGAATTTAAGTCTGCATCCCACTGTTTTCCTGCTCCATCAGGGATTCTCTGTTGTGTTCCCTGTCAGAGCAGTCATCAGTGGTAGCCGAATACCATCTAGTTCTTCATCTCAGGCTGACAGAGTCTCGGATTTATGCGGCCCTTTCTGTCTCTTGGGCTCATACTTACCCTGTATCTTTTTTGTTCTTCATTCTCCTTTGCTCTAGGTGAGTTGAGACCAATTGATGCATCTTACATGGCTGCTCACTAGCTTTTAAGACCCCAGATGCCACTCACCAAAGTAGGATGCAGAATGTTTTCTTAATACATTTTGTCATGCCAATTGACCTGATGTCCCCTGAAACCATGGGCCCCAGACCCCCGTCCCTGCTACTCTGGCTTTTAAAACATTTGGTTGTATTCAGGAAACTTCTTAGCTTTTGGTTTAGTCCAGTTGTGCTGACCTCTATTGTATTGTGTGTTGTCTCTCCCTTCACCTAAAAAGTTCTTGTCTACTATCTAATTAGTGAATACCTCTCTCCCTCCCTCCCCACCCCCGTGACCATCAAAGAATATTTTCTTGTGTTTAAACTTTTTCTTGAGTTCTTATAATAGTGGTTTCATATCGTATTTGTCCTTTTGCAACTAATTTCACTCAGAATAATGCTCTCCAGATTCTTCCATGTTATGTTTCACAGATTCATCATTGTTCTTAATTGTTGCATAGTATTCCATTATGTAAATATACCATAATTTATTTATCCAGTCATCCGTTGATGGGCATCTTGGTTGCTTCCATTGTTTTGCTATTGTCAACAGTGCTGCAATGAACATGGGTGCACACATACCTGTTCTTGTGAGGGCTCTTATTTCTCTAGGATATATTCCAAGGAGTGGGATTGCTGGATTGTATGGTAGTTCTATTTCTAGCTTTTTAAGGAAGTGCTAAATCAATTTCCAAAGTGGTTGTACCATTTTACATTTCCAACAGCAGTGTATAAGTGTTCCAGTCTCTCCACAACATTTCCAACTTTTATTACTTTGTGTTTTTTTGGATTAGTGCCAGCCTTGTTGGGGTGAGATGGTATCTCATTGTAGTTCTGATTTGCATTTTTCGGATGGCTAATGATCGTGAGCATTTTCTCATGTATCTGATGGCTGCCTGACTGTCTTCTTTGGTGAAGTGCCTGTTCATATCCTTTGCCCAGTTTTTAATTGTACACAAATTTTAAAGTGAGAAATATTGTTAGAGATAAAGGGGACATTTATGATAAGTTTCAATTCAACAAGAAGATGTAGTAATTCTAATTTGGTATGTATTTATGAACATAGCCATATTATACATCTATGAAAATGAGGAAGCTGCTCTTTTATATAACACAAATGAATCTCACAGTCATAATATTGACAAAAAAACCAGACAGAAAGGAATGTATACTGTATAATTTATATTATGTTCAAAATAGGCAAAACCCGTCTTTGCTGGTGCAAGTCTGAATGGTGATTTTCTTCATGGGCCTAGTAGGTAATGACACATGAAGGGGCATGAAGGAGGTTTCTAGGTTGCTGGCAATGTTCTATATCTTGATCTAGGTAACATAATGAGTGAGGTCACTTTTTTAAATATCATGTAGATGTGGACTTAAGATTTGTGTACTTTGGTGTTGTTGGGTGCTGTCCAGTTGATTCAGACTCATAACGACCCCTGTGACACAGTAGAGCTGCTCCATAGGGTTTTCGTGGCTGTAATCTTTAGGGAAGCAGATCTCCAGGCTTTTTTCACTTAGCGGTTGAGTGTTTAACCACTGGCCCGCCAGGGTTCCATTTATGGGTATATATTATGCTTCCATTTTAAAGAGTTTAGAAGAAAAAAAAAAAAACTGAAGAAATTCTCATGTGCCCCCAGAGTTGAGAAGTACAGAGCTCTGTGATGCTGACGGTTTGTTGTGTTTTTGCTTACACAAACCAACTGCAGTGTGTGTGGTTACACCAGCCCACTGGACTAACTGCAGTCTTGTTGATTCAGGATATTTTCAACCCTCCAAGTACCACTGGAAATAGCAATACTGAGGGAGACCCTTGGCCTACACATAGGTCCAGAATTCCATCCCTTATCTACCCATGGGGTTCCATAGCCTGTACCAGTTGCCACCAGTCGTTACCTACTCAGGGTGATCCCATGTGTGTCAGATTAGAACTGTGGTCCATAGGGTTTTCAGTGACTGATTTGGAAGTAAATCACCAGGCCTTTCTTCTGAGGTGCCTCTGGGTGAACTGAAACCTCTAACCCTTGGTTAGCAACCAAGCCCATTGACCATTCACACCACCTAGGGACATAGCCTGTATATCACCCATAAAATTCCTACTCTAGGGAATCCTAGAATATACCAAATATGCTACAAGTCAGAACCAACCCAAAGGCACCTAACCACACCAACATACGTATTACATCAGTTCCCCTTAGAAAAACCTCAGCTGTTTTTTCCTACAAAAGACAAAGTCCTAGAGCTCTAAGACCTCTATGTATTAAAACTATCCAACCTTTGTCTTGAACAAAGCTTTAAGACTAAAAATGCCACTTCATTCTCTCCCATCCACTTCCACTTCTTTTCTTGCTCCTGGTCACAGACCTCTATTTCTAATCACTCACAACACTTTGGGCTTGGGCAGATACTGCTTGATTTTGGAAGAAAGAGGTAGTAGAAGTTCCTACTTCTGACCACAGACACTGCAGAATTAACCTGGGAAGCAAAGAGCACCAGCTATTATACATACAAAATCTAAGGAGACACCTTGAGAGCCATTTAAGAGCTGATGTGCTTATTTTGCAAATGTGGGAAGCACTGCAAGCTTTCAGTGCCGTGGAATGGTGCAGTGATTGGACAGATCTGGCCAATCTTCAAAGGCATGCTTTCTCTTTCAATCATAAGCAGAATTCCTCCTGCAGATGTGGGCCCGTTTCTCACAGGGATGTGATTAAGGCACTTACTGATGCATATGTTTGCTGGAGGTGCCACTGGGTTTTCTCTCCATTTGCTTGAGAATCGGGCAGTTTCCTGGAGAAAAAAAAAAAAAAAGTGCTTTGCGTTTTTGCTCAGGTTTCTTTATTTTTTTACATTATGATAAATTGCACTGTGTTTTGGGGGAAATTGAAATGGTACGCATTCAAATAAAAAGGACAACGGAGTGGAAGAACACAATATGGAAAGCAGCTGGAACATCTTAATAGAGAGAAATAGAAATGACAAAGAGATTTTAAAAGAATTAATTTCCTCTTCATCATCTAAATAAACAAAAATGTATCTTCAGGGATCTGTGGGGAGAGATGGATGTTTGCTGATGCTTGTGTTCAAGGCAGTTTGGTGTGGGGCTAGGAGACCAGGCTCTACCACTGAGCAGCTCTGTGCCCCTGAGCGAACCCTGTCGTCCTCTGTGCCTCAGCTTCCTGATTTGCAAAAAGAGGGTGATGAACACAGAAATAATCCGTATAAAGGGCTTCTACGTGCCAGTCAGTGTTCCAACCACTACATATATCACCTCCTTTAATGGTCACAATTAAGAGAGTGCTGTTATTATTATCCCTACTTTACAGATGAGGAAACTGAGGCACAGAAGGGGTAACTGACATGCCCAAGGCCACACAACTAGTAAGCAGCAGAGTTGAGATTCAACCATTTGCTGCCTGGCTCAGATCTGGGCTCTTTGCCATTAAACTCTTTGTTAGGTTTAAGCATGTCACTTCTTCACTTAAAGTGCTCTTCTGGGTCCTCATTGCTGTCAGGATAAAAACCCCGCTCCATAATATGGGATAGATGACCTTTCCTAAAGGAGCCTAATCCTTCCTCTCCAGTCGTCTCCCTCCTGAGCCCTGGCAACCTTGGCATCTCACCCACTACCATGGGTCCTTGTCATGCATTCCTTGACCATTGCCTGTGCCCTTCATGCCTCTACTCTTGCTCCTCCCTCTGCCAGCAATGCTCTTACCACACTGACCCCACACCTCTTCCGACTGCTTTATAGACTCCTACCCTATGGGGCAGTTCTATTCTGTCACATAAGGTCACTATGAGTCGGAATTGACTCAGTGGCACACACCAACTTTCTCTTCAAGTGCCTAGAAAACTTTATTTCCTCCCCTGAGTTTTCCCTGATTTCTATGGGCAGAGTCCCCACACAACTTAATGTGTACCTTTACTGTAGTAAAGCATGACAGGATTCAGTATATAAATCTCTCCCTCCCACCAGACCATGGATCAGACGTTGGGCTTTTTCTCTCCCAACCTAAGGAATTAGTGGCAATTCCCAGAGCACTGTGTTGCGAAGGATTCTGAAGCCATATTTGAGGTGAGCAGGAAAATGTTAAATGCAGGCTCCATAAAAGCAAGAACCTTATTTAGCTTTTACATCCTGGCGTCCCTGGTGCCTGGCTGACTCTGAGCACACAATACACAATCAGTTAATATTTGTATGAACTAATGATAGATTAATGACATGTGCAGTAGTAAAGGAGGGGGAATCATGGCACTCATGCCAGAATTTTGACATCCTTCTAGGCATCTTTGAACTCTTCAATGGCAGAGACCACATGTTATTTAGTTTAGTATCATTGGTGCAGCACATAGTGCACTGAACAAAATATTATTGCTGTATAGTACATGGTTGAGGGAAGTGCCTGAAAACTCTCAGAGTCTGTCTATGAGGATGCTGGGCGTGGAAGAGGAAAACCAAGCCACGTGGCTCACTCTCTCCTCTGTTCTGTAATGAGCCAGATGGAACACTGCAGAAAGTAATATTTTCTGTGGCTGAAGATGTGTTTACTGATGTGTGACTCTCTTCCTACAACATCGTGAATTAACAGCAGGCCTGCTTGAGGGTTAGAATGAAGAGGAAGATGGCAGCTACCAGAGGGCACTGGGAGGTGGCGAGCCACACTTGGCATAGTGTTTTCTCCTCCACTCCTAGAGAACATCCTTTCCTCTCCCGCTTGCCCAGTGCTGCACCTCCACTCTAACACTGTGTTAGACAGCGTTGGAGTCCAGGGTTTGTCTCAGAAAAAAATTTTTTTTTTTTAAAAAAAGCTCTCTAAGACCCCCTTAGGCCCTTTTGATTTGAGCAACTATCAATTGTTTAACTGTGTTCTGAATCTCTTTCCTCTAAATTTTTATATGACAAGGAAAAAAATTTCAGTCCTGAAAAGGACAACTAGTTGCTTTTAAGTCAATTCGGACTCATGGAGACTCCATGTGTGTCAGAGTAAAACTGTGTTCCACAGGGATTTCAGTGGTTGATTTTTTGGAACTAGGTTGCCAGGCCTTTCTTCCAAGGTGCCTCTGGGTGGACTTAAACCTCCAATCTTTTGGTTAACAGCTGAGCACATTAATTGTTTGTACCACCCAGGGATAAATGACTGGAAATATTTTTAGTATATTTTATAATGAACCAAGGCCAAGTGGCAAGTTTCCCCTCAAGATGTCAACCTTAAACGCCTATGTCTCATGTGTAAGAATGCTTAGTTTACCCACCAACTGACTTTGGATTCCCATTCTGAGAAAACATTAGAAAATTTCAAGGGAAAAGGCAGAAAACACAAAGGGAAAGAGATTATGAAGGGATTCTGGCCAATTAAAAAACCACCTGAGCAACACCAAGGGGTCAAGTTCACATTGTTGTCTTCAAGGTGTATTGGTGATGGACCTGGTGGAACAAACACCCCATGAGCTCTCTGAACCCATTCTATTTTCAGACCTGCTCCAAAGAGCTCTTGTGAGGAGATGCGAACAAGAAAATGTTTGCTGTTTTCACAGAAAAAAAAAAAAAAATGCAGCATGACTATTGTTTTGTCTTATTTTAATTGACCAGAATTAGACTGAATTAACTTAAAATAATTTGGTGACATTCACTGAGATGTTCTTTAAATATCTGAAGTGTCATAAAACCGAAGATAGAAATCATTGCTGTGAAAGTAGACTTGGAGAGGGCAAGTGCTTCCTCTTTCCTGATCTCACTCTGGGATTTACTATGAACCCACTGTGAGATCTAGATCTGAGCTTGTCCAATAGAACTTTCTGTGATAATGGAAATGCTCTGCTCAATACAGTTGCCACTGGCCACTGTGGCTCCCGAGCACCTGAAATGTGGCTTGTTGTCACTGTTAGCTACCATCAAGTAGACCTCCGACTCACGGCAATCCCATGTGCAACAGAAGAAAGGTCTGCCTGCTCCTGTGCCATCCCCGTGATCAGCTGCAGATCAGACTGCTGTGATCCTCAGCTGATTTTCAGAAGTAGACTGTCAGGCCTTTCTTCCTAGTCCTTCTTAGTCTGGAAGCTCATAGCAACACACGAGCCTCCACTGACAGACAGGTGGTGGCTGCACATGAGGGGCACTGGCCAGCAATTGAACCTGGGTCTCTCCCATGAAAGGTGAGAATTCTACCACTGAACCACCACTGCACCCTAAAATGTGGCTAGTGTGACCTTATTTTACTCTTCTCTTCAAAATAAGCTTTACAGTCTAGCCAGATGAATATTCTCCTTTCCCCCTGATGTCTACATTTATCAACATCCCCAAGACTTTGTTCACACTGAGTCTGATATATAAATTCCCAGACCCTCAGGACTTTAGTGTTCAAAGCACTACCTCACCAAGAGAAACCACACAGCCCTGCCTCCTTTTAACTGCTTACCTGGGATATCCTGAAGCCCTGGCCCCTCATGCCTACCACTTCATGACCAACTCTTACCTGAAGAAACTCCCTGACCCTTGCTGGCTTCACTGTTCAGACTCACTCAGCCCCTGAATTTGATATGACCACTGTCCAATCTCCGCCATGACCCCCCTTCCCTACCTTGGGTTCCTGGAAGTAGCTCTGGAAATACCTCTCCCCCAGGTTCCTCATTATACTGAGGAGGACACTGAGACACAGGGAGGAGAACTGACTTGTGTCATCCCTCAGAGGGAGTTAACAGCAGCCTTACCAACCCACATTCCGTGTGGAAATCCCACCCACTTATCCAAGCTTCATCTCTAGGGCCCTGCTTCCCTACAAGGTCATCTCTACTTGTTTTTGTGTCCATTAATAACCTCTTAGTGTCCCGGGGTGTTGCAAGTGCTTAACATGCTTGGCTGTTAATGGAAAAGTTGGAGGTTCAAGTCTACCCAAAGGCTCCTCAAAACAAAGTCCCGGTGATCTACTTCCAAAAAACCTGCCATTGAAAACCCTGTGGAGCCCAGTTCTTCCCTGACACACACGAGGCTGCCGTGAGTCAGGATGGACGTGACAGGAACCGGTTTAATAACCCTCCCGTGTATCCCTCTAGCACACTGCCAGTAACACCCGTCTGGGCACAAAGTCAGACATTGCCACAGTGCTCTTAACCAGAATGTAGAAGCCCAGATGTGGAGACCATTCATTTACCTGTCTCCTGCACAAAGCTATGTATTATATATGCTCACTAATACTGTTGGAAGATTAAAATGACAACACTTACCACTGACCCCGAAGAGGATAAAAAAAAATGTACTCTAAAGGGAAAAAAGAGAAAATCAGGTCAATTCTCTCAGATAAACTGTAAGAGAGACATATTTGACTGAATATCCTTTGTTGTTTGAGAGAAGATCTCCTCTGTTTAGTAGACCAAGGCACAAGCCACAGTTTTAAAAGTTAAAATCATTTGGTCTGTTTTTCCAATGTATGAGTCAGTCAATTCAGTACAGCTAGTATTTATTAAATTTGAAGATGTTATACCATACTTTAAAGGATAAGACTTTCACACATGAAAGAGACTGAGATTAATAGAAGACAGAATGTCATTTAATTCCAGCGTTTATTGAATGCCTGCTGTGAGCCAAAATATGTGTAGCTCAAAGTTATGTAGAGTTGTTGGCAGCCAATGTAATTAAGAATCACTTTATGGACGTGATAAAAATCGTAGGCTTTTTGGTAGAAATGACGCAATGGTAGAAATGAGCAAGGCTGATAGGAAGAAGAGGAGGAGGAGCTGCCAGGACAAGAAACTGGCTAAGTAATGGTGTAGATGTGAAAATGTGTCTGCTCTATGTGGACTTCTCTCAGAGATACATTCATGCCACGGCCGGGGTTATTTACCAAGGAGAGACGGGAGTTCCACTACTCGGGAGATAGGACCAACACACCCTGACCAGGAGGATGCAGTTGGACTCAATTCCATGGCGAACAGGAAAACCCAATAAATTTTTGAGCAGCACAGGAACATGTGAAAGTGTCCGAGACATAGGAGGTGGGGGGAAGATCCCACCTAGCAAGGAACGAATTGATATATGCACCAATTATGGTGGTGCCACAGTAATAAAAAGCAAAAAAAAATCATTCATTTTAGGACTAATTGTCAGAATAATGTAAGGACATACTATTTTATGAGTATGAAGAATTGAGGGGAGGAATGAAAGAGGTTTCCAAGTTTGAAAGTTGAGAGAATGTTTCCTTGACAGAATAAGACATTAAAGGAAGAAGTGAGACATTAATGTGTTAAGAAGAGGACATACGACAGAGAGTAAAGGAAAACAGACTTTCAGACAGAGATGCTAAATGAACTTAAAATAAGGAACTGGAACTAGAATCAGTGTTCAGAATGGGGAAAGAAGCTTTCACATCAAGAGAGACAAACTTCCTCTCCTCTGAACCACACTTTGTTCTCCCTCATTAGGCTGCATAATATGGACGTCCAGGACAGGACCAATGTTAGAACATGGTTGATTCTAGAATACTCTCTGCGTGGGTCTCTGGAGGTTTACCTTACCAAAGGTTTACTTTACAAAAGGCTTTAAAGGTGGTTCGAAGTCAGACTATAAGTTAGTTACTTTATAAATTGCCATGAACAGTCTCAACTGGAGCTGAAACCCGGCCTTTGGAAACAGTAAGAAGTTTTGCCTCATACACACATTAAAAGGAAAACCAAGGGGTAGAGAATAAAAGGTGGACATTCACTCAGTCCACTTTGGTGGCTTTCTTGTTTGAATTCTAATAAAGTGACCCATTTCCCTAGTTCTTACATATCAAATTTTTTTTTTTTTTTAACATATCGGAGGCCTGAGGGATTGTGATACAGAGCACACACGTCACTCAGATGGTCGTCTCACCTGAGCCCTCTTCATCAGAATTCCTGGAGCTTCACTCCCACACCACCCACCAAGCACACACAGTTGCTCGCATGGCCTGGCAGAGCTTTAAGGTAACTCTCTTTCTCAGTGGCTGCTACTGATAGAGAAGGGATGTCCCTCTCTATGTCACTAGCTCGGAAAATCCCCCCAGCCATAATATTGTCACTCCAAAGCCAAGGCCTGTGCCTCTGCTGTTTTCCATATTGGTGTCATTCCAATTCTTTCCTGGTCCATCAAATTTCCTGCATGCAGACCATTCAGGCCACCCAGATCTGCCATCACTTGAGGCAATAAGCTCCGACTTTGAGGAAGTCCTGGTCGTGGCTCATGCCTCATGGGTGGCACTTTAAATCTGTCATGGTCCTTTCTGTCCTTCCTATTTCTGTCCTCTCTGAGACAAAAGAAGGCCCTCCCAACCTCTATTGTTACAGTTATTAGATCTTCAAGCAAAGGCCAATGCTCTCTTAGCTTATCACAGTCCCTGTGTGTCTACTTCTTAATTTGAGTCACCTGTTCAAATTCTTATAAGGTGCCGATGGCACTGGGTTTCTGGGTGGGGATAAATTCTCTCTCACATGAGTTATGGGACATTATGTGTGGTGCCATTCGATGCCATACCCAAGGTCTTTCCTCGCCTACAACGGTCCCTGGGCAGAGCTCTGGCACCAGGTTCTCTCTGAGCTTAGGGCAGTTTCCCTGTTTAGCTAAGGGCACTATATGAGAGGTAAGGCTACTCCTCTTGTCACAGTCCTCATCTGCAAGGCCTACTGTCAGCTTGGATGTGCTCAGTCACATTTTCTGCCCAAAGACTTAAGGGTCCCCATTTATGAAGAGAGTCAGAGAAAGCCCATCTTCACATAGTATGTCAGTCCAGGGTTCTGAGAAGGACACTCAGCTAAGTTACACACGCACACAGACACACACACGCACATGCATCAGAGCCTTCCCTGACAATAATAAGAGTAACAATAATCGGAGGCTGTACTAAAGGGTGGGTAGTAAAGCCAATAGTGTTCTTTCAATAACAAGGACCATGTGTTTCCAGAGATGTAATTAGCAATTATACAGGATTATTTGACTGAATACAGTTGCCTAATCTTATGTAAAACATATCCCATTTTCTTTGAAATCCCTGATATGAACTGGAAGTTAGTTTAGGATAATTAGTTTCAAAATAAAGATTAAATCATAATTCATTGCCCTAGTTGAGTCCAAAAATTCCTTGGTTAGAACTTCCAATCATTTCCATTCGTTTATTAAAGACAAAACATTGCTACTTTGATAACCCAGCTGATCATTTCAAGCTGGCCTTTATGAGAGTGCAAATGACACAGTTTCCTAAAATATTATCTGATAGCTAGATGGATTTATTTATTTTTTTTACTTCCAGTGAAATAATGGCTTGGAAGAGAGCAAAGGGGAAACAAATCCAGCCTGTAAATTATGAGCATAAGTTGGACCACATCATCTCCCTAAGAATATGACTGATTTGGCAGATAATCTCTCAGGAAGTGCATCAAGATGCAGCAGGAGAGAATTCTAATGTTTTTTTTTCAGACACAGTATGAATTGTAAAAGATGGAAAAATACTGAGAGACAAAGAGTATTATTCACATATCACCATTTGACGCCAATTGGAAATTCAAAGTTCTATCCCAAAATGTTCCAGCAATTTTTCATACCCCATAGCATGTCTAGGTAAAGACAGCTGGCTCATGCTCAGAATTTAAATCATAGCAAGACTTTTAAATCCTTATTTTATTTAAAAGGTCACAGTTTTAAATATTGCTCAGAGAACCTGCAGTGGGGGTAGGGTGAAAAGGAGAGCAGGGATAGAAAAAGGAGTCAAGTGAACAAAAAACCCTAACTGTTCCCAAGACAGCCCAGGGACACCACTAAGGCAGCCACTGGTGAAATTCATCATCTCTTCATAAAGCCAACGTGTCTCCAGCTGCAGGAATTAAATGCCACTGTGCAGATGTTTTGCTGCTTTGGGTGTGAGATGGAGGGAAGAGTACTATATTCATAGCTGGTTTGAATCCGTGACATTTATATTTCTGTAAAATCATATTTATCCCTGAAATCTCTGGAAGATTCATTATACGCTCTGCAAATTTTACCAGGAAGTATATTTGATTCTGATAATGTCACTTTTATACATAGTATTCCCTGAGATGTACAAGATAAGGTCAAACACCCCTGCAAAAGACTAGTAGGTCACTCACCTTCCGCTACTATTTTTTAGTCTTATCTTCCTTGGCTCCTTCCCACTCCTATCATGTAAACAAACCTTCCATGCCAACTATACTAGTGTGCTTATAGCTTCCTGACCAAGCAACGCTATTAACCATGTAGGTAAGTTCTCAAATCAGGCTCTTTCTGCCTGAATCTGCCCTCCACCCCACAGTCAAGGTCCCAATATCATACTGAATCCTATAACATCTGGCAGGTTTATCCCATAGACCTTATCAAGGGTCCCTTTGTAGGGTTTAACAAGTGGAAATGTCTCCCTCTGCTGGACTAACCTGACATTGCACATACTGACTTACACCTCTCCTACTAGGCTTTTTTTTTTTTTTTTTTACTAGGCTTACCGAGTGATGCTGTCCCTGGTCAACTTTTGGACCTCAACCAAGAGGCTGCAGTCCTGGAGCTCGGCCAGGGTGTAGTACTTTATAGAATTCTGCTACACCTGACCACAGACTGCAGTGTATGGAGCTGAGAAAGGTTGCATCCTGGGTCAAGGCAAGATGAAGCAATCAGAAAGGTCAGGGAAGGCAAGGACAATCCAGGTTCCATTCAATAAAACAGAAACAAGACTATCGCAAAGGCTAAAAGCATAATCATAAGCAGAGCCTTGAGAAATATTTTGTAATCGTGGGCAGAATTGAGGCCTGATGGCTTCAAGAAATGGGAAATACATGGGTTCAAATGAACTGGACTAGAGGGACGCAAGTCAGATTACCCAGTACCAAAACCAAAAACCCAGACCCATGGCCGTTGAGTCGATTCTGACTCATAGTGACCCTATTGGACAGAGTAGAACTGCCCCCATAGAGTTTCCAAGGAGTGCCTGGTGGATCGAACTGCCGACCTTTGGTTAGCAGCTGTAGCTCTTAACCAATACGCCACCAGGGTTTCCAGATAACCCAGTAACTAGAATTTTAGTTGAAGCTTAGAGTCTCAGCATGCACAGTGATTATCTTCCTTTATGTCCAGTTGATTTCTTAAAGCATATGTTTCCCAATTACAGTAGGGAATCTCTTAAAACTTGTCTGGTTGGAATGTCAAAGAAATGTCGTTATGTGCTTACTTTTTAAAATGAAGTTTAACATATGTTGTTGTGACATCTGAGTCCTAAAGTACTCATTTTCTTAAATATTATGACATAAGTGTTTTTTACATACTGGCCTACTAGAAGAAATGTTTTTGGAATTAGGGTAAGCTAAGAGCCCTGGTGGTACAGTGGTTAAGAGCTTAGCTGCTAACCAAAATGTTGGCAGTTTGAATCCACCCTATAGAGCAGTTCTACTCTGTCTTATAGGGTTGCTATGAGTTGGAATTGACTCAATGGCAACGAGTTTTTGGTCTCTTGGTCAACCCTCTTATTAAAGCTTAAAGAAATATAAGCTAAGCCCCTCGGCTCATACCACTGGAGTGTTTTCTTCTAACGGTGGTTTAGTTCTTTGAGAAGCTAAATGTGCTTTGTTTCAATACATAATACAACCTTGCTCAGTTGGTTTCCTAGGGCTGCCATAACAAAGCGCCACAGGTTGGATGGCTTTAAACAACAGAAATTTATTGTATGCCAGTTCCAGAGACTAGAAGTCCTGATTCAGGGTGTCCACCAGGCCGTGTTCTCTCTGAAGCCTCTCGGGGAAGACCCTTCCTTGCCTCGTGCAGTTTCTGGTTGCTCCAGGTGCTTTTTTAGTTGCAGGTGCATCTTCACATGACCCTCTTCCCTGTCTGCCTCTCTGTTTCTTTTCCTCTTTTTTATAAATACACCTCTCAGACGGGGTTAGGAACCACCCTATTCTAATACGACCTCCTGTTAACTGGTAACATTTAAGACCCTATTTCTTCATTAGGTCACGTTCACAGGCACCAAGGGTTAGGACTTGAACACAAATTTTTGGGTAGCACAATTCAATCTGTAATACTTGCTACCAGGAAAAGCGATCTTTGACATCAGATACATATTCTATGCATTTCACAGTGGTGCAAATGTCCTTGGTAAGCAGGTTACACAGTTATGTGACACAAGAAAAACAATTTTAATCCCGACTCATAGTGACCTTACAGGACACAGTAGAACTGCCTCGTAGGATTTCCAGACAGTGGCTGGTGGATTCGAACTGCTGACCTTTTGGGTAGTACCCGAGCTCTTAATCACTGTGCCACCAGGGCTCTAAAGTCTACCTAGACTCTTATTAAATTTTACTATAGTAATAGGATCCACTCTAAAACATTCAAGCACAATAAATATTTATGAGAGGACCTGATCTTACGGATAACTGAGAATAGAGGCAGATTAGGGAAATTAGCTCAAATCTGATGAATAGAGTCACGGAAGCCCAGATCTCATCTGATTTCTAGAAGACTCATTCTTCTCAACTTCATAATCCAAGAAAATCTTGGAAATTTTGTAGATCTAAGTCCTTTATTTTATCTTATTTGTAAATAACACTTGTGATTAATAAATTCACATTTTAACACTTACCTAGTAAAGGTGTCTGTCACCAAAATGTTTAAAATCTGCTTTGACTGATGGGCCCTCCTCTTTGCTAACTTGTTAGGCCTAACTTTGTATTCATAGTTTAATTTTTTCTTCTTATAAAGAAAAGCCTTTATGTCCTCAAAACCACTAACCAAACAGTTCATTGGTTATCCTTCTGCCTGACTACAATATCAGTTTCTTCATAAGCAAAGCCCAGACTAGAGGTTCTCAAGTAAATAATTTATCTAAGGAGCTACCAGGAATGAGTTACCTTCAAGATGACCCCAATTCACGGCAGCTCCACATGTGTCAGAGTAGAATTGTTCTCCACAGGGTTTTCAATGGCTGCTTCTTCTGGAAGTAGATCACGAGGCCTTTCTTCTGAAGAACTTCTGAGTGGACTTAACCCTCCAACTTTTTGGTTAGCAGCTGAGTGCACTAACTGTTTGTACTACCCAGGGGTCTGGGAAACAGGAAGCCTTTAAGTATGACTCTGATAGGCTTGACCACTGTTATACTGCCTTATCACCTTGAGAAGAAATCTGTTTGGAAAATGATGAAGTAACCTATTCTTCTGTATTGATCTTCTCTAGCCTCTGACATGGTACGATATAGGTGAAGCTGAATTGGCCCAGGTACCCGATGTCTTTATCGAACTTGCTCTTTAACAACAACATGAGGGTCAGAATTGGTGAAAACTGTTATGTGACACATGAAAAACAATTTTAAGCAGTGAGGAAACAGCTGTCTTCTGGGCCTGGCTCTTTTTAATTTATATCTT